>NC_134401.1:99375265-99675265 GCF_050003625.1 Haematobia irritans | reverse complement strand
TTTAAATGATTACCAGAAGTAAAAGCTATAATTCGGTTTCAAGCAATTTTCATTATCAATGCACATGGACCGATATTCACCATTTTCGGCACACCTCTTTCACTGAAAAAAAGCATACTTGGTTCCAAAGATTTTGTCTTTACTTTAAAAAATTTGGTATTGATTCCGAGCCAAAGAAGCGGAGAATACAAGTAAGGATACTTTTAAGACACAATTCTCTTTTAAATTTAGGTTTTGTGTACTTGCTTCTAGGAAGCAAATTTTAATTTTTCGCTTTCTCAGCTTTTTTTCTTCATATGCTATCAAAGTCCTTTAAAAACGAGTTAACGGCAACTTTATTTTCCAAATTAGGGCTCGACTTCCAGTAGAAATTATGCTATGTTTGAAGTAAAAAACTTCTTTAAAATAAAGTTTTGAAAAACATGTCCTATATTTGAACGATTTTTTGCTTTGTAGTCAAGATGCAAAAAGACAACAAATTTAAAGACAATTTCATTAAATTTAAAGAATTTTTCTGAATTATTAAAGTCAAGCCTATAAATTTTTTCTTTCATGTTAAGATACCCATTTTTAAGTCAAATCACTTAATTATAAGGACAATACGACTTCATTGAAAAGTTTATCGACTTTTGGACAAGGAAAATAACTTTATTTTAGAGAAATGCGTCTTCTATGCTAAGTAAAATTTGTATTCGTACTTTAAAGACATGAAATCTTTGACCCCACGACAATATTTTTTGCAGTGTTGTGTTCCTAAAATAATTCTAGATTTAAAATTTCATGTAAATTTGATAAAAACTATGGTTTCTAAAAGCCCAAGAAGTAAAATCGGGAGATCGGTCAATTTGGGTGATAAACCAAAACATGGACCAATGCACGCCATTTTCGGCTCTCATATTTAAGGTCCTAAAATACCTCTAGATTTCTCATTTCAGGCAAAATAGATAAAAACTATGGATTCTAGAAGCCTAAAAAATAAAATCATTTCTTGCACACCTATTTAACATATATTCCTAAAAACCTCCAGATTTTCGATTTCAGGCAAAGTGGACAACAATTACGGTTTCTAGAAGCCCAAAAAGTAATATCGGGAGATCGGTCTATCTGATGGCTATATCAAAACATGTACCTATACTCACCATTTTCGGCATACCTTTTTATGGACCTAAAATACCTCTAGATTTCCAATTTGAGGCAAGTTGGATAAAAACTACGGTTTCTATAAGCCCAAGAATAAAATCTGGAGATCGGTCTATATGGAGGCTATATAAAAACATGGTCCGATACTCATCATTTTCAGCACACCTCTTTAGGGGTTTAAAATACCTCTAGATTTCTAATTTCAGGCAAATTGCATAAAAACTACAGATTTTAGACGCCCAAGAAGTAAAAACTGGAGATCGGTCTATATGGGGGCTATACCAAAACATGGATCGATACTCACCATTTTCGGCACACCTCTTTATTGTTCTAAAATACCTCTAGATTTCCAATTTCAGGCAAATTGGATAAAAACTACGGATTCTATAAGCCCAAGACCCCATATCGGGAGATCGGTCTATATGGGGGATATACCAAAACCTGGACCGATACTCACAATTTTTAGCACACCTCTTTATGGTCCTAAAATACCCCTAGATTTCAAATTTCAACCAAATTGGATAATAACTACGGATTCTAGAAGCCCAAGAAGTAAAATCGGGAAATCGGTCTATATGGAGGGCTATACCTAAACATCAACCGATAGTCACCATTTTTGGCACACCTGTTTATGGTGCTAAAATACCTCTAGATTTCAAATTTCAGGCTGATTGGATAGAAACTACCGATTCTAGAAGCTCTAGAAATATAATCGGAAGATCGGTCTATATGGGGGCTATACCAAAACATGGACCGATACTCACCATTTTTGGCACATCTCTTTGTGGTCCTAAAATACTTAAGGTTTTTATAAGCCCAAGACCCCAAATCGGGAGATCGGTTTATATGGGGACTATATCAAAACTTGAACCGATATAGCCCATCTTCGAACTTGACCTGGCTGCAGACAAAAGACGAGTTTGTGCGAAATTTCAGCACGATTGCTTTATTATTGAAGACTGTAGCGTGATTACAACAGACAGCCAGCCAGACAGACAGACAGACGGACATGGCTATATCGTCTTAGAATTTCTCCCTGATCAAGAATATATATACTTTATATAGTCGGAAATCGATATTTCGATGTGTTACAAACGGAATGACAAACTTATTACACCCCCGTCACCATTTTATGGTGGTGGGTATAAAACCCGCTTTAAAATAAGGTATTGAAAAACACCTCCTATTTTTAAACGGTCAATAAATTTAAAGACGATTTAATTAATTTTGAAGAATTTTTCTGAGTTATTAAAGTCATTTTCTTTCAGGTAAATATACCCACTTTTAAGTAGAGTCACTTAATTCTCAGGACAAAACGATTTCATTGAAAGGGTTCTTCCTAAATTTAACCATTTTTCACCCGCACTGTGCATCATCTTTTCGCATAACTTTACAATCCCTCAATCTTATTTTTAGATTTCGATTTGTTACTACACTATTGTAAAGTTATACGAAAAGATGATGCACAGTGCGGGTGAAAAATGGTTAAATTTGGGAAGAATAATTCTCGTATGTAAATTTCATAAGAAATTAACATAAAAGAACCAAATTGAATCATCTCACCCGGCCAGATCTCGCTAAAGACTATGGAAATGTGTAGTGGCCAACACTGAAACATATATGTATAGTCAGGCTTGCGAGATGGGTATCTGGCATTTTCTTTTCAGTAACTTAATGATGCCAATTCCCTTAATCTTCCTGTCCAATAAGCTCGAATAAATATTGTAATAATTTCTAGTTTAAATGATTTGGACATTGAACCAGCCTGCATTGATATCAGGCTAACATAAAAATGATAAGGAAAAACTTTATCAGAGAAAAATTTTACTAAGCAAAATTCGCATTCGTATTTTAAGGAAATGACATCTTTGGCGACACCACAATATTTCTTTCTGTGTGAAAATAGTAAGATTTTTTAGATCTTGGAAACAATAAATAGATCGACAGACGGACGGACGACTACAAAGGGCTAAATCGACCCAAAAGGTGATTCTGAGGGTCCAGAACCCTAACCACGTGGTGACTTTAGCTCCTTCTTTCCCTTTTTAGAGGCATTTACTTACCATCAACGTTCTCTGTGTTACAATAGTTGAATAACACTAATAATAGAAAAGCTTGATATTCAATTTTTTAAAGACGAATGCGCTTCCCATTGTGTCTAGGTAAACATTTAAAATCGAACTGACAAAATAAACTATCACAATTGCATCTGTTCTTTCTAAGGGCACTGCATAATAATATATTAATAATTAAATAACACTAGTTTACAAAAAAAAAATCATGTACACTTGATGAGAGTCAACTTTTCTTATGTATTTTGATCTTCTGAATTCGAAAAAAAATTTAACAAAGTTTTTTATGGAACAGTTTTTGAGATATCCCGTTATTTTTAGTTTTTCGCTCTTTTTTCACTAAACAAATTATATCTCGAGTCTATATGACCATGGAGAGAAATATTTTTTGTTTTTGGTCTTTTCATAGATATTTTTTTAACCACTTAACTTATCACAGATCCAATTGTAAACGATTATTATCTTAATACCTTTAATTTAAGTATGAAAAACGATATAATCGGACATTTCTAACTCGAGATATAATTTGTTTAGTGAAAAAAGAGCGAAAAACTAAAAATAACGGGATATCTCAAAAACTGTTCCATAAAAAATTTTTAAACATTTTTTTTCGAATTCAGCAGATCAAAATACAGAAGAAAAGTCGACTCTCATCAAGTGTACATTTTCAGTGTAAATTAGTGTAATTAATTTCTAGGGTATTCCAGTATTCCATTTACAAAACTAATTGGTCAATAATCTTTATTAAGCACACACTTACATAATCATGTTTTCATCTCATTAAATTATTATCTAACCAAGCAGGAAAAAATGAAATTGGACGACGATAACTATCCCAGAGAATTGGTGTACTACCGCAATTGAATCTTGAACATCGTTCGATACATATTAATATAGAGGGGGCTATATCTGAATACGATGTTTTTATACCATCCACCATAGGATGGGGGCTACATTGGCTTTGTCATTCCGTTTGTAACACATCGAAATATTGCTATAAGACCCCATAAAGTATATATATTCTGGGTCGTGGTGAAATTCTGAGTCGATCTAACCTTCTCCGTCCGTCTGTTGAAATCACGCTAACTTTCGAACGAAACAAGCTATCGACTTGAAACTTGGCATAAGTAGTTGTTATTGATGTATATCGGATGGTATTGGAAATGGGCCATATTGGACCACTTTTACGTATAGCCCCCATATAAACCGACCCCAGATTTGGCTTGCGGAGCCTCTTAGAAAAGCAAATTTAATCCGATCCGGTTGTTAGTATATGGTCTCTAACAACCATGCAAGAGTTGGTCCATATTGATCCATAATTATATATAGCCCCCATATAAAACGATGCCCAGATTTGACCTGCCGAGTCTCTTGGATGAACAAAATTTATCCGATCCGGTTGAAATTTGGTACGTGGTGTTAGTATTTGGTCTTTAAAAACCATGCAAGAATTGGTCCATATCGGTTAATAATTATATATGGCCCCCATATAAACGGATCCCCAGATTTGAACTACGGAATCTCTTGGAAGAGCAAAATTCATCCGATGCGTTTGAAACTTGGTACGTGGTGTTGGTATATGGTCTCTAAGAACCATGCAAAAATTGGTCCATATCGGTCCTTAATTATACATAGCCCCCATATAAACCGGTTCCCAGATTTGACCTTCGGAGCCTTTTGGAGAAGCAAAATTCATCCGAACCGGTTGAAATTTGGTACGTGATGTTAGTACATGATATTTAACAACCAAGCCAAAATTGGTTCATATCGGTCCATAATCATATATAGCCCCCATATAAACCGATCCCCAGATTTGGTTTTGGAGCCGCTTGGAGGAGCAAATTTCATCCGATTCAGTTGAAATTAGGTACATTGTGCTATAATAACCATATCGGTGTATAGGTATAGGATACCCCTCAGAAAAACCGATCTACACTCACACAAAAATTGGTCCATATCTGTTCATAATTGTATATAGACCCCATATAAAGCGACCTCGATATTTTTTTATTGAAAGTTTATTTCATTAATAACACTAGTTTACACCGGAAATGTACAGTTGATAATATATGACTTTTCTTATGGATTTTAGATGTGCTGAATTAAAAAAAAAAAAACAAGTATATACGGCCGTAAGTTCGGCCAGGCCGAAGCTTATGTACCCTCCATCATGGATTGCGTAGAAACTTCATCTAAACACTGCCATCCACAATCGAATTACTTAAGTTGCGGTAACGCTTGCCGATGGCAAGGTATCTTAAAACCTCCTAACACCATCTTCTAAATTGTATGTAAGACCATACGTGGTATATATTAAATCAAAAAAGATCGATCCAATACGTATATAATTCAGTTTGACAAAGTAGACATAAAATTTTGACAAAATTTTCTACAGAAATAAAATTTTAACAAAATTTTCACAAAATTTTCTATAGAAATAAAAATTTTGACAAAATTTTCTATAGAAAGAAAATTTTGACAAAAATTTCTACAGAAATAAAATTTTGACAAAATTTTCTATAGAAATAAAATTTTGACAAAATTTTCTATAGAAATAAAATTTTGGTAGATTATTTTTGGCTCTAGTGGCAACCATGATTATGAACCGATATCGACCAATTTTTGTGTGATTGGACCAATTTTGGTATGGTTGTTAGCGACCATATACTAACACCACGTGCCTAATTTGAACCGGATCGGATGAATTTTGCTCCTCCAAGAGGCTCCGGAGGTCAAATCTGGAGAATGTTTTATATGGGGGCTATATATAATTAAGGACCGATATGGACCAATTCTGGCACGGTTGTTAAAGATCATATACTAACACCATGTTCCCAATTACAACCGGATTGGATGAAAATTGCTTCTCTTGGAGACTTCGCAAGCCAAATCTGGGGATCGGTTTATATGGGGGCTATATATAATTATGAACCGATGTGGACCAATTTTTGCATGGTTGTTAGAGACCATATACCAATATCATGTCCCAAATTTCAGGCGGATCGAATGAAATTTGCTTCTCTTTGAGGCTCCGCAACCCAAATCTGGGGATCGGTTTATATGGGCGCCATATATAATTATGGACCGATGTGGACCAATTTTTGCACGGTTGTTAAAGACCATATACCAATACCATGTACCAAATTTCAGCTGGATCGGATGCAATTTGCTCCTCTTTGAGGCTTCGCAAGCCAAATCTGGAGATCGGTTTATATGGGGTCTATATATAATTATCGACCGATGTGGACCAATTTTTGCATGGTTGTTAGAGACTATATACCAATATCATGTCCCAAATTTCAGGAGGATTGGATGAAATTTGCTTCTCTTTGAGGCTCCGCAACCCAAATCTGGGGATCGGTTTATATGGGGGCTATATATAATTATGGACCGATGTGGACCAATTTTTGCATGATTGTTAGAGACCATATACCAACACCATATACCAAATTTCAGCCGGATCGGATGAAATATGCTTCTCTTAGATGCTCCACAAGCCAAATCTGGGGATCGGTTTATATGGGGGCTATATATAATTAAGGACCGATATGGACCAATTTTTGCATGGTTGTTAGAGACCATATACCAACACCATATACCAAATTTCAGCCGGATCGGATGAAATTTTCTTCTCGTTGAGGCTCCGCAAGCCAAATCTGGGGATCAGTTTTTATGGGGGCTATATATAATTATGGAGATGGGGGCTATATATATCTGGAGATCGGTTTATATGGGGTCTATATATAATTATGGACCGATGTGCACCAATTTCTGCGTGGTTGTTAGAGACCATATACCAACATCATGTACCAAATTTTAGCCGGATCGGATGAAATTTGCTTCTCTTTGAGGTTCCGCAATCCAAATCTGGGGATCGGTTTATATGGGGGCTATATATAATTATGGACCGATGTGGACCAATTTTTGCATGATTGTTAGAGACCATATACCAACACCATGTACCAAATTTCAGCCGGATCGGATGAAATATGCTTCTCTTAGATGCTCCACAAGCCAAATCTGGGGATCGGTTTATATGGGGGCTATATATAATTAAGGACCGATATGGACCAATTTTTGCATGGTTGTTAGAGACCATATACCAACACCATATACCAAATTTCAGCCGGATCGGATGAAATATGCTTCTGTTAGAGGCTCCACAAGCCAAATCTGAGGGTCCCTTTATATGGGGGCTATACGTAGAAGTGGACCGGTTAATTGCATCTTCATTCACTTTTCTGTGTCGTGGTGAAATTCTGAGTCGATCTAAGCATGTCCGTCCGTCCGTCCGTCCGTCCGTCTGTTGAAATCACGCTAACTTCCGAACGAAACAAGCTATCGACTTGAAACTTGGCACAAGTAGTTGCTATCGATGTAGGTCAGATGGTATTGAAAATGGGCCATATCGGTCCACTTTTACGTATAGCCCCCATATAAAGGGACCCTCAGATTTGGCTTGTGGAGCCTCTAACAGAAGCATATTTCATCCCATCCGGCTGAAATTTGGTATATGGTGTTGGTATATGGTTTCTAACAACCATGCAAAAATTGGTCCACATCGGTCCATAATTATATATAGCCCCCATAAAAACTGATCCCCAGATTTGGCTTGCGGAGCCTCAAAGAGAAGAAAATTTCATCCGATCCGGCTGTAATTTGGTACATGATGTTGGTATATGGTCTCTGACAACCATGCAAAAATTGGTCCATATCGGTCCTTAATTATATACAGCCCCCATATAAACCGATCCCCAGATTTGGCTTGTGGAGCATCTAAGAGAAGCATATTTCATCCGATCCGGCTGAAATTTGGTACATGGTGTTGGTATATGGTCTCTAACAATCATGCAAAAATTGGTCCACATCGGTCCATAATTATATATAGCCCCCATATAAACCGATCCCCAGATTTGGATTGCGGAACCTCAAAGCAAATTTCATCCGATCCGGCTAAAATTTGGTACATGATGTTGGTATATGGTCTCTAACAACCATGCAAAAATTGGTCCACATCGGTCCATAATTATATATAGACCCCATATAAACCGATCTCCAGATTTGGCTTGCGAAGCCTCAAAGAGGAGCAAATTGCATCCGATCCGGCTGAAATTTGGTATACTGTATTGGTATATGGTCTCTAACTACCGTGCAAAAATTGGTCCACATCGGTCCATAATTATATATGGCGCCCATATAAACCGATCCCCAGATTTGGGTTGCGGATCCTCAAAGAGAAGCAAATTTCATCTGACCCGCCTGAAATTTGGGACATGATATTGGCATATGGTCTCTAACAACCATGCAAAAATTGGTCCACATCGGTTCATAATTATATATAGCCCCCATACAAACCGATCCCCAGATTTGGCTTGCGAAGTCTCCAAGAGAAGCAATTTTCATCCAATCCGGTTGTAATTTGGAACATGGTGTTAGTATATGATCTTTAACAACCGTGCCAGAATTGGTCCATATCGGTCCATAATTATATATAGCCCCCATATAAAACATTCTCCAGATTTGACCTCCGGAGCCTCTTGGAGGAGCAAAATTCATCCGATCCGGTTCAAATTAGGCACGTGGTGTTAGTATATGGTCGCTAACAACCATACCAAAATTGGTCCAATCAAACAAAAATTGGTCGATATCGGTTCATAATCATGGTTGCCACTAGAGCCAAAAATAATCTACCAAAATTTTATTTCTATAGAAAATTTTGTCAAAATTTTATTTATATAGAAAATTTTGTCAAAATTTTATTTCTGTAGAAATTTTTGTCAAAATTTTCTTTCTATAGAAAATTTTGTCAAAATTTTTATTTCTATAGAAAATTTTGTGAAAATTTTGTTAAAATTTTATTTCTGTAGAAAATTTTGTCAAAATTTTATGTCTACTTTGTCAAACTGAATTATATACGTATTGGATCGATCTTTTTTGATTTAATATATACCACGTATGGACTTACATACAATTTAGAAGATGGTGTTAGGAGGTTTTAAGATACCTTGCCATCGGCAAGCGTTACCGCAACTTAAGTAATTCGATTGTGGATGGCAGTGTTTAGATGAAGTTTCTACGCAATCCATGATGGAGGGTACATAAGCTTCGGCCTGGCCGAACTTACGGCCGTATATACTTGTTCGAGTTTTAGAGGAATCATTAACATCTCTTGTAAGTGTGCAAGGAAATTATAAAATAACGTCTTGTTTTGAAATCTTAAATCTGTAGAAGTAAAATCTGGAAATTTTACATTGAGTTTCAAGCAATTTTCATAATCAGTGCGCCTTCTACACCCTCAAGAAGTGAAGTCGGCCTATATGGAGGCATTACCAAATGGACCGATAAAAACTTAATCCGATACACGTTTTTGTGAGCCTAAAATACCAGAATATTTACAATTTCAGGCAAATCAGATAAAAACTACGGTTTATAGAAACCCAAGGGGTTAAATCGGGAGACCGTTCTTATGGGGGCTATATCAAAATATGGACCGATACTCACCATTTTCGGCACACCTCTCTATGGTCCTAAAATACCTCTAGATTTCCAATTTCAGACAAATTGGATAAAAACTACGGTTTCTATAAGCCCAAGACCCCAAATCGGGAGGTCGTTTTATATGGAGACCATACCAAAACATGGACCGATACTCACAATTTTTGGCACACGTATTTGTGGTCCTACAATACCTCCAGATTTCCAATTTCAGGTAAATTGAATAAAAACTGCGGTTTCTATAAGCCCAAGAAGTAAAATCGGGAGATCGGTCTATACGGGGGCTATACCAAAACATGGACCGATACTCACCATTTTTGGCACACCTCTTTATGGTCATAAAATACCTCTGGATTTCAAATTTCAGGCAAATTGGATAACAACTTCGATTTCTATAAGCCCAAGACCCCAAATCGGGAGATCGGTTTATATGGGGACTATATTAAAACCTGGACCTATATAGCCCATCTTCGAACTTGACCTGCTTGCAGACAAAAGACGAATTTGGGCAAAATTTCAGGACGATTGCTTCATTATTGAAGACTGTAGCGTGATTACAACAGACAGACAGACGGACACCGTTATATCGTCTTAGAATTTCTCCCTGATCAAGAATATAAATACTTTATATAGTCGAAAATCGATATTTCGATGTGTTACAAACGGAATGACAAACTTATTATACCCCCGTCACCATTCTATGGTGGTGGCTATACAAATTAAGTGCAAACATAATTATTAAATGATTATAATTATTAAGACAAAAGGAAAAGAAAATATAGCATATGCTGTTAAGATTAGTTTGATAATAAATTTGAATAATGGGAAAATAATATGTTTTTAAAATCTAATGTGTTGTTGTTTCGTTGTATGTTATGAGGGAGTACATTCCAGACACTTATCGCATGTGTGAAGAAATGCCAAGTTGAAACCAGACTTCGATGCCGTAAAGAAACTAATTTCCTACCCCTGTTAAACCTCGCGAAGCGAAGCCTCTCATATAGGTACCTAGGTTCACGCGTATAAATAATTCTATGAAGAAACGAAAGTTGTCGGATTCTCAACAAGTTATCGAATGACACATCATAAAGAAGTTCCCTGTGTCTGGTGATATGGTCAAAGCGCCTCAATCCATAAACGTATCTCACAATATTATTGTAAACGACATTCAACTTCCGTCTGCTTCCGGCATCGCAACCCGAAAATAGTTCACTTCCATACAACAATCCTGGCAAGACATAACTCTAAGATAACCCTTTTCTTGAGCGGCGTAAATCGCTGTATGTGCCATAAGGTTCTTAATTTCGCATATGCCTGACCAACAATGTAGTTTATATGATCCCCCCAAGACAAGTTACTATTCAATACTACACCAAGATTCTTGGCTGTGGAAACAATTTCCACCAGTTGTCCTTGAATCTCAACCTCAATGTCGTTAGGAACTTGAATACCACATCCATGTATCACTAGGCATTTAGACTTCCTTGGATTCAGGAGAAATCCATTTCTTGTAGCCCAGTTTTTCACAGAAAGGAGGTCGTCATTGATCATGTCTATACCGGCGCTCAAAGAACGGATATCGCTGCTCATACACGCACAGAAAAAATATGTTTGGACATGGTTGCCGCATCCATTTAATGCTTACTTAGAGTATGTAATTGTCGCGAAAACCATGTATTTTGTCTTTTTAAAAATAATTTTCGAGCGGAGAAAAATATATGTTGGCAATAAGCATTTAAATGGTTCTCAAATGCCGCAAACATGTTCTATTATTTAAATGATAGAATTTGAGACCATTATATGGTCAGGAAAATCATGTACCTGACCATTCAATTTTTTAACTTTTTTGCAGAGAAAAAAGTATTTTTATAGTTTACGTATAGACATGTCTACAACCATTACATGGCCATAAAGACCATGTTCATTGTTTTCGTGACCATTTAATTTTTTAATTTTTTTGCAGCGACAAGAATTTTTTAAAAACATTGAGCAGGTACAAACGATTTTCATTTTGCGCGTCAGTCGTGTGTTGATTGTTTCTTGGAATGGACGGAGAATACGGAATTATTGTGTTTTGTGTTAATTTATTTATTCAGAAATGGCACGTGGTTTTATGTGAATACAAAAAAGGAAAGTGTAGTTGCAAAAAAATGTACCTGGTTTTTCTTCTGCATTTTGATATGGTATAATTTACTTTTATTTGCAGTTACATGATGTCTGCGTTTGTACATTTGATGGGCACGAAGTAAATATGGAATGATTACTTATTGTTGAAATTGAACCAAACTAGAGTGTGTAAAAATATGTGATGTTTGCTTGCACGACATTATAAATACAAATAAATAATGAATTAGTTTATAAATAAATAAAAAAAAAATAAATAAAGTTGATTTTGTGTTTTCTTTTCTTTCGACGACGAAAATAGTTTTTTCATAAAAATCAAAACATTTTAGGTTGTGACCATGTTCTTTTAACTAGAAGAAAAACATTTTTGATGAATAGCATAACATTTTAGATCGTGACCATTGTCTTTTAATGGAAACAAAATTCTTTTTATCAATATAATAACATTTTAGATGACGACAATTTTATTTTTCTTAGAACCATGTTCACTGAGCCAACATGGTTGCAGGTTAAAATGTTACATGGTCGCCGCAAAAATAGCTGCCATCATATTATTTTGCTCTTCGAATATGATTGTGACAATCATGTTTCTTCTCTGCGTGTATATATTTGTACATCATCAGCGTACATCTGTACCCTGCTATATCTCAAAACATGTGGCAAATCATTTATATAGAGAGAAAAAAGGAGAGGTCCAAGAGTTGAACCCTGCAGTACGCCTCTTGAAACAATTAAGGGATCCGAAGTACCAATACCTGTGTATACTGACTGTCTCCTGTCGACGAGATAGGAATGCAGAAGACATACCGAACTGGCCGATAAATTAAAAAAGTTCCTTAGCTTCAAACATAAAAGGGAATAATCCACCGAATCAAACGCTTTCGAATGGTCCAGCAGCACCAGAAAATTGATTTTTCCCTCATCCTGATCAGATCTTAAAGCCTCACACACATCAGCCAGAGCACTTATGCAGCTGTGGCCCGAACGAAAACCCGATTGCCTTGAAGATAAAAGGGAATATCGATTCAGAAATTTTTGCATTTACCCATTCAAAAGTCTCTCGAACACCTTGGAAAAGAAGGGAAGTAGTGATATTGGCCGAAACTCCGATTCACCCTTAGGTATGGGTATGACCTAAGCATGTTTCCAAAGACTGGGGAAAGTACTCCTTGTCAAAATAGAATTGCAAGCATGGCTGACATGGGGCAGGATCAGTGGCAGAAAAATTCTCACAAATTTGGGATCTATATGGTCGTATCCCATCGAATCCGACTTCACCTGAGTGAAGGCACGAAGAACGTCATATTATGTCACACTGCCAAACTCGAATGAGTTCGTGACATCCAAACCCGATGAGGGCATAGACAAGTCGCTGTAAAATTCCGTATCAACTGAGACAAATGGCAAGTTCACAAATGCATCGTTCAAAACATATGGGTCCATGTGACACTCCTTTCTATCACATTTACCTATGCCAATATCCCTAAAGACCCTCCAGGTATCCTTCGTCCCCAAGGCGAACCTAAATCGGTTCGAAAAATATGCCTATTTAGCGTGCTTTATCAGAGAATTGACATGTCTTCTCGCCTCCCGTGCCAGAATATCGGTCCATAATTATATATAGCCCCCATATAAACCGTTCTCCAGATTTGACCTCCGAAGCTCTTGGAGGAGCAAAATTCATGTGATCCGGTTCAAATTTGGAACGTGGTGTAAGTATATGGTCTCTAACATCCATGCAAAAATTGGTCCACATCGGTTCATAATTATATATAGCCCCCCATATAAACCGATCCCCAGATTTGGCTTGCGAAGCCACTAAGAGAAGCAAATTTCATCCGATCCGGTTGAAATTTGGAACATGGTGTTAGTATATGATCTCTAACAACCATGCCAGAATTGGTCCATATCGGTCCATAATTATATATAGCCCTTATATAAACCGATCCCCAGATTTGACCTCCGTTGCCTCTTGGAGGAGCAAAATTCATCCGATCCGGTTCAAATTTGGAACGTGGTGTTAGTATATGGCCGCTAACAACCATACCAAAATTGGTCCATATCGGTCTATAGTTATATATAGCCGATCCCCAGATTTGGCTTGCGGAGCCACTAAGAGAAGCAAATTTCATCCGATCCGGTTGAAATTTGGAACATGGTATTAGTATATGGTCTCTAACAACCGTGCCAGAATTGGTCCATATCGGCCCATAATTATATATAGACCCCATATAAACCGTTCTCCAAATTTGACCTCCGAAGCCTCTTGGAGGAGCAAAATTCATCCGATCCGGTTCAAATTTGGAACGTGGTGTTAGTATATGGCCGCTAACAACCATACCAAAATTGGTCCATATCGGGCTATAGTTATATATAGCCGATCCCCAATCACACAAAAATTGGTCCATATCGGTTCATAACCATGGTTGCCACTCGAGCCAAAAATAATCTACCAAAATTTTATTTCTATAGAAAATTTTGTTAAAATTCCATTTCTATAGAAAATTTTGTCAATATTTTATTTCTATAGAAAATTTTGTCAATATTTTATTTCTATAGAAAATTTTGTCAAAATTTTATTTCTATGAAAAAGTTTGTTAATTTAATATATACCACGTATGGACTTACTTACAATTTAGAAGACGGTGTTAGGAGGTTTTAAGATACCTTGCCATCGGCAAATGTTACCACAACCCAAGTAATTCGGTTGTGGATGGCAGTGTTTAGAAGAAGTTTCTACGCAATCCATGGTAGAGGGTACATAAGCTTCGGCCTGGCCGTATTTACGGCTAATGTTCTATAATGTGATTTTTAACTAACGTATAATCATTTAAACAAACCAAATGCGCCAAATTTGCCAGATTGTTTTAAGAACAAGCAGTTGCCACATATTTCTCATATTTTGTATTTTGTATACTGTTACTCTGTAACAGATTTACATTATCAGTCTTTCCAATTTCCACTAAAAAAAACTGAATTTTTGCCGCAGAATCAATGACCATTGGCCCTATAGTGGAATGACGGCCCTTCCTACAAAAATTATTTGAATGATCCTAAGGGTAAATGAGGCTCAATACACCTCCTGAATATTGTTATGTATAAAAATCATATCCGAAGGAGAGACATTGTAAAATACCCAATGAAGAGGGGTATCCTAAATTTATTATTCATATACAGGATTTGTTAATAAGTATCACTTAAACTAACATTTAATATGGCCGTTAACTTTTCCTTGCGCGGTTAATATTATAGCTGATGTCAGCAAAATTTTCACAAACATTAGATAATGCATCGTTTAAATATTATTTAGTTTTCCAATTTCAAACGTTAAAATTTGTACGTTTTTTACGGTATTTGTAAACTATGCAACCGGTCCAAATGAAATCTGAAATATAACTAAAATTTAATGCAAATTCGAAGTCGAAATTAAACTCCTATTATTATTTGATATTTCAAGGTGACCGACTGGAGTTGCATTGAGATGTATAAGTAAACATAATTTTTCATTGCAATAGAACATACATTTATTGGAAGTTGCCATGGTTAAAGCGTTGCTTCGTTAAATCTTACCCCAGCACAAGTATAAACAGCAGTAAGTTCGGCCGGGCCGAATCTTAAATACCCCCCACCATGAATCAAATATAATAGTTTACTTTGAAAACTCTTCGTCGTAGCGGGTTACTTGATAGTATATAGAATTTTAGGGGGTTTGATGACAAATCTTCTCCCAAGCAAATCAGTTCAACCAGCATGCTTCCCGAAGAAAAAAAATTAAAGATTCTTGCTATGAAGACTAGATAAGATTCTGGATTTATGAGAACCAATTTTATTTGAGTTTTTGAGAAATCATAAACATATCGTGTATATGATGAAATAACGCCTTGATTTGAATATGTAGATTTTTCTTAAATATGTAGATTTTCCCGCCATTATTTAAATGAATACGATGAGTAAAATCTGGAAATTTTATTTTCAGTTTAAAGCAAATTAAAATTAAGGTTATTAGGGGTAAGTTTTCCAAAATTGGGCGATACATATTTGTGGGAGATATATTTAAATCTGAACCGATTTGGATGATAGTTTGCAGGTTTGCTTGAAGGTTACCTTGTGCTAAATTTGAATAAGATCGGTTAATAAATGAGGCTGTTATGGTCAGAAATAAAGTTATTATGGGTCAATTTTTGAAAAACGGGCGATACATACGAGTATATATGGGAGCCATATCTAAATCTAATGCGATTTTGATGATATTTCGCAGGTTTGGTTGATATTACAGTAGATTACCATTTGCTGAACTTGAGTAAGAGTAAGGTTAATAAATGAAGCCACTATGATCAAAAATAAGATTCTTAGGGATAAATTTTGAAATTCGGGCGCTACATATATACACACAAAAAAAAAAATAAAATATGAATAAATAATTTTTTTGACTAAAGTCAACTTGGCTTTGACAATTCAGACAACTTCTTCAAAAGTAATGATATTGTCTTTACATTTGTTGTTTTTTGTAACTATCTTGAGTACAAAGCAAAAAAGTGTTTAAAAATAGAAGATTATTTTCAATACGTTATTTTAAAGACGTGTTTATTTCAAACATGGGGGCCACCATGGTGCCATGGTTAGCATGCCCACCTTGCATATACAGCGTCGTGGGTTCAAACCCAGTTTCGACCAAACACCAAAAAGTTTTTTAGCGGTGGATTATCCCCTCTCAGTAATGTTGGTGACATTTCTGCGTGTTTCAAAGCTTCTCCAAGTGCTTTAACCATCTCATTGAGCTTATACAAAAAAATTTTCACGAACATTTTTCCAATTAAAGTTTTAATTGAGTTTTAAAAAAAAGTTCATTAAATCAACAAATTTTTTAGTTGAAACAAAAATCAAACACAAAAACAAGTATGTACGGCCGTAAGTTCGGCCAGGCCGAAGCTTATGTACCCTCCACCATGGATTGCGTAAAAACTTCTACTGAAGACTGTCATCCACAATCGAATTACTTGGGTTGCGGTAACACTTGCCGATGGCAAGGTATCTTAAAACTTCCTAACACCGTAATATATACCACATAGTCCATACGTGGATATATTAAACTAAAAAAGGCAGATTAAATACGTATATAATTAAGTTTAAAGTTTCTATAGAAATAAAATTTTGACAACATTTTCTATAGAAGTAAAATTTGGAAAACATTTTCTATAAAAATAAAATTTGGAAAAAATTTTCTATAGAAATAAAATTTTAACAAAATTTTCTATAAAAATAAAATTTTGACAAAATTTTCTATAGAAATAACATTTTGACAATGTTTTCTGTAAAAATAAAATTTTGGTAGATTATTTTTGGCTCGAGTGGCAACCATGATTATGAACCGATATGGACTAATTTTTGTGTGATTGCGGATCGGCTATATATAACTATAGACCAATATGGACCAATTATGGCATGGTTATAAGCGGCCTTATACTAACACCACGTTGCAAATTTCAACCGGATCGGATGAATTTTGCTCCTCCAAGAGGCTCCGGAGATCAAATCTGGGGAACGGTTTATATGGGGGCTATATATAATTATGGACCGATATGGACCAATTCTTGCATGGTTTTTAGAGACCATATACTAACACCACGTACCAAATTTCAACCGGTTCGGATGAATTTTGCTCCTCTAAGAGGCTCCGGAGGTCAAATCTGGGTATCGGCTTATATGGGGGCTATATATAATTATGGGCCGATATGGATCAATTCTTGCATGGTTGTAAGAGACCATATACTAACACCGCGTACCAAATTTCAACCGGATCGGATGAATTTTGCTCCTCTAAGAGGCTCCGGAGGTCAAATCTGGGGATCGGCTTATATGGGGGCTATATATAATTATGGACCGATATGGACCACTTTTGGCATGGTTTTTAGAGACAATATACTAACACCACGTACCAAATTTCAATCGGATCGGATGACTTTTGCTCCTCTAAGAGGCTCCGGAGGTCAAATCTGGGGATCGGTTTATATGGGGCTCTATATAATTATGGGCCGATGTGGACCAATTTTTGCATGGTCATTAGAGAACATATACCAACAGCATGTACCAAATTTCAGCCGGATCGGATGAAATTTGGTTCTGTTAGAGGCTCCGCAAGCCAAATCGGGGGATCGGCTTATATGGGGGCTATATGTAATTATGGACCGATATGGACCAATTTTTGCATGGTTGTTAGATACCATATACTAACATAATGTACCAAATTTCAGCCGGATCGGATGAAATTTGGTTCTCTTAGAGGCTTCGTAAGCCAAATCGGAGGATCGGTTTATATGGGGGCTATATGTAGTTATGGACCGATATGGACCAATTTTTGTATGGTTGTTTGAGACCACATACTAACATAATGTACCAAATTTCAGCAGAATCGGATGAAGTTTGCTTCTCTTAGAGCAATCGCAAGCCAAATTTGGGGGTTCGTTTATATGGGGGCTATACGTAAAAGTGGACCGATATGGACCAATTTTTGCATGATAGTTAGAGACCATATACTAACATAATGTACCAAATTTCAGCCCGATCGGATGAAATTTGCTTCTCTTAGAGCAATCGCAAGCCAAATTTGGGGGTCCGTTTATATGGGGGCTATACGTAAAAGTGGACCGATATGGCCCATTTGCAATACCATCCGACCTACATCAATAACAACTACTTGTGCCAAGTTTCAAGTCGATAGCTTGTTTCGTTCGGAAGTTAGCGTGATTTCAACAGACGGACGGACGGACATGCTCAGATCGACTCACAATTTCACCACGACCCAGAATATATATACTTTATGGGGTCTTAGAGCAATATTTCGATGTGTTACAAACGGAATGACAACGTTAATATACCCCCATCCTATGGTGGAGGGTATAATAAATAGCATCAATTAATTTTTTAAATGACTTTCAATTAATTTTTCTCCCCTCCTCCATAGGATATATTAACTTTGTATATTAACTTTGTCATTCCGTTTGTAACATATCGAAATATTGCTCTAAGACCCCATAAAGTATATATATTCAGGGTCGTAGTAAAATTCGGAGTCGATCTATGCATGTCCGTCCGTCCGTCTGTTGAAATCACGCTAACTTCCGAACGAAATAAGCTATCAACTTGAAACTTGGCTCAAGTAGTTGTTATTGATGTAGGTCGGATGGTATTGCAAATGGGCCATATCGGACCACTTTTACGTATAACCCCCATATAAACCGACGCTCAGATTTGGCTTGCGGAGCCACTTGCAAAAAAAAAAGGTGCAAAATTCATCCGATCCGGCAGAAATTTGGTACATGGTGTAAGTATATGGTCTTTAACAATCATGCAAAAGTTGGTCCACATCGGTCCATAATTATATGTAGCCCCCATATAAACCGATCCCCACATTTGACCTTAGGAGCTCTTGGAGGAGCAAACTTCATCCGATCCGGTTAAAATTTGGTATGTGGTGAAATTTGGTACATTGCGCTAGTATATGGCCGCTAACAACCATGCCAAAATTGGTCCATATCGGTCTATGGTTATATATAGCCGACCCCCAAAAATAATCTAACAACAATTTATTACTATAGAAAATTTTGTCGAAATTTTATTACTATACAAAATTTTGTCCAGATTTTATTTTTATAGAAAATTTTGTCAAAATTATATATAGCCCCAATATATGACAGATATTCTCCCAAACAGAGCAGTTCACCTAGTACACTTCCCGAAGGCACATTTAAAGATTTTACTTATGAAGACTTATCAGATTTTGGATTTGTTAGAACCATTTTTGTTTGAGTTTTTGAGAAACCATTCTTTTATAAGTGTACAAAGAAAATTATGAAATAACGCCTGGATTTGAAATCTGTAGATTTTCACCCCTATTGCCAGAAGTAAAATCTGGAAATTGTACATTCAGTTTCAAGCAACTTTCATGATCAGTGCGCCTTCTATACCATCAAGAAGTGAAATCGATATATATGGAGGCCTAACCAAAAGGACGTTTTTGGGAGTGTATATTTACAATTTCAAGCAAATCGGATAAAAACTACGGTTTCTCAAAACCCAATGAGTTAAATTGGGAGATCGCTCTTATGGGGGTCTTATGGGTGCTATACTAAAACATGGACAGATACTCACCGTTTTCGGCACACCTCTTTATGGTCCTAAAATACTTCTAGATTTAAAAATTCTAGCAAATTGGATAAAAACTACGGTTTCTACACTGAAAAAAAGCATACTCGGTTCCAAAGATTTTGTCTTTACTTTAAAAAATTTGGTATTGATTCCGAGCCAAAGAGGCGGAGAATACAAATAAGGATACTTTTAAGACACAATTCCCTTTTAAATTTAGGTTTTGTGTACTTGCTTCTAGGAAGCAAATTTTAATATTTCGCTTTCTCAGCTTTTTTTCTTCATATGCTATCAAAGTCCTTTGAAAACGAGTTAACGGCAACTTTATTTTCCAAATTAGGACTCGACTTCCAGTAGAAATTATGCTATGTTTGAAGTAAAAAACTTCTTTAAAATAAAGTTTTGAAAAACATGTCCTATATTTGAACGATTTTTTGCTTTGTAGTCAAGATGCAAAATGACAACAAATTTAAAGACAATTTCATTAAATTTAAAGAATTTTTCTGAATTATTAAAGTCAAGTTGACCTTAGCCTATAAATTTTTTCTTTCATGTTAAGATACCCATTTTTAAGTCAAATCACTTAATTATAAGGACAATATGACTTCATTGAAAAGTTTATCGACTTTTGGACAAGGAAAATAAGTTTATTTTAGACAAATGCGTCTTCTATGCTAAGCAAAATTTGTATTCGTATTTTAAAGACATGAAATCTTTGACCTCACGACAATATTTTGCAGTGTAGAATTCCAAACATTAAAATCATTTTTGCACACCTATTTATAGTCCTAAAAAATCTCCAGATTTTCAATTTCAGGAAAATTGGACAACAACTACGGTTTCTATAAGCCAAAAAATAAAATCGGGAGTTCGGTCTATATGGGGGCTATACTAAAATATTAACCGATACTCACCATTTTCGGTACACGTATTTGTGGTCCTACAATACCTCTAGATTTCCAATTTCAGGCAAATTGGGTAAACACTACGGTTTCTAAAGGGTGGTTAAAATTTCAAGGGCCGATATTGATTTTGAATAAAACACAAACTATTTAGGAAATTATTGTAATTTTATTTTATTATGATATATTGGTATTACTCAATTATGTATGGAACAAAATATCGGCCAAATGGGCGCCGCGACCTCGTTGGTCGTTGACCTTCATCCGATGATCCAAATTTTCGATGACGCTGAGGCATAATGGAGGTTCTATGCCGTTAATGTGCCGAATTATCTCATCCTTTAGCTCTTGAATTGTTGTTGGCTTATCGACGTACACCTTTTCTTTAAATTAACCACAAAGAAAAAAGTCCAACGGTGTCAAATCACATGATCTTGGCGGTCAATTGACATCGCCATTACGTGAGATAACACGGCCATTGAATTTGTTGCGCAAAAAGCCATTGTTTCGTTAGCTGTGTGGCAAGTGACACCGACCTGCTGAAACCACATATCGTCCACATCCATATCTTCCAATTCGGGCCATAAAAAGTTCGTTATTATCTCGCGATAGCGAACACCATTCACAGAACTGCCTGACCGGCCTCATTTTGGAAAAAATACGGCCCGATGATGCCGACAGACCATAAACCGCACCAAACAGTCACTCTGTGTGAGTGCATTGGTTTTTCGACAATCACTCTTGGATTCTCATTCGCCCAAATGCGAAAATTCTGTTTATTGACGAATCCACTGAGGTGAAAATGTGCCTCATAACTGAAGATGATTTTCTTCGAAAATTGATCATCCACTGTTGCCATTTCTTGGAACCATTCTGCCCATTCACGACGTCCATGGTTCAAATTGAGTAAGTCTGAAATAGAGAAATGTCAAATAAAATTCGAAAAAAAACTTGGCGTTTGGGTGTGGTTCACATTCAACATCGGCCATTACAATTTAACCATTTATAAGCCCGAGAAGTAAAATTTGGGGGTCGGTCTATATGGGTGCTATATCAAAACATGGACCGATACTCCCTATTTTTGACACACCTCATTATGGTTGCAAAATAACCCTAGATTTCAAATTTCAGGCAAATTGGATAAACCCTACGTATTCTAGAAGCCCAAGAAGCAAAATCGGGAAAACGGCCTATATGGGGGCTATACCAAAACATGGACCGATATTCATCATTATTGGCACACCTTCTTAAATACCTCTAGATATCCAATTTCAGGCGAATTGGATAAAAACTAGGTTCTAAAGGGTGATACGGTCAAAATTTGGTCAAGGGAAAACGTGTGTGAATCAGTGAAATCGTTTATTTAAAAAATCAAATTAAATTTCTTTTTCAAGTTCAATTAGTATAAAATTCAGGAAAAATATTCAGTTAGGCTTTCGCTTTTCCAAATCCGAATTACCGGGCTCACGCTTGACACCTGCCATCAGATTTTGTACAGCCACCTTGTCCACCTTCTTCGCCGCAGAAAGCCAGTTTGCCTTGAACTGCTGCTCGTCCTTAGCAGTTTTTTTGGTCTTCTTTAGGTTCCGCTTGACAATAGCCCAGTATTTCTCAATTGGGCGGAGCTCTGGCGTATTGGGAGGGTTCTTGTCCTTGGGAACCACCTGCACGTTGTTGGCGGCGCACCACTCCATGGCCTTTTTACCGTAATGGCAAGATGCCAAATCCGGCCAAAACAGTACGGAACAACCGTGTTTCTTCAAGAAAGACAGCAGACGTTTATTCAAACACTCTTTCACGTAAATTTCTTGGTTGACAGTCCCGGAAGCTTTTCAAGCCACAGGTACAGATGGCTTGCCAAACCAGATATATCTTTGCGAAGTTTGACAGTTTTATGTGCTTGAAAATATCTGCTACCTTTCCCCTTCCTTTTGCCGTATAAAACTCCTGTCCCGGAAGCTGCTTGTAGTCGGCTTTGACGTAGGTTTCGTCGTCCATTACCACGCAGTCAAACTTCGTCAGCATCGTCGTGTACAGCCTCCGGGATCGCGCCTTCGCCATCGTATTTTGTTTATCATCGCGATTTGGAGTCACTACCTTCTTGTAAGTCGAAAGTCCGGCTCGTTTTTTGGCTCGATGCATGGTTGTAGACGATACACCGAGCTTATTTGCGGCATCTCGGAGAGAGAGGTTAGGGTTTCGCTTGAAACTACCGGCAACTCTCTTTGTCGTCTCCGCGGCTTCCGGTTTTCGATTTCCCCCCGATCCAGACTTCCTGGCTGTCGACAAACGTTCCCCAAACACTTTAATTACATTTGTAACGGTTATTTGGCAACTTTTAGCGATTTTGCCAACTTTGCGTGCGAGTAGCTCGGATTTTCGCGATGCGGAGCAAACTTTTTATACGCTGCTCTTCTTGCTTGGACGGCATTTTGACAACTGAAGAGTGAATTCCAAAATCAAAATAGGAGCAACATTCTACACACACACACCTTCAAAATGAGGGGTGTTCAGGTTTTTTAAATGCAAAATTGAAAGAAATACGTCAAGTTTATATTGACCAAATTTTGACCGTAGCACCCTTTATAAACCCAATACCAAAAATTGGGAGGTCGGTTTATATAGAGGGACTATATCAAAACCTGCACCGATATAGCCCTTCAAACTTGATCTGCCTGCAGACAAAAGACGAGGTTGTCAAAAATTTCAGCAGATTGCTTCATTAATGAAGACTGTAGCGTGATTACAAAAGACAGACGGACATGGTTATATCGTCTTAGAATGTCTCCCCGATCAAAAGCGATTTTGATGAAATTCGGTATGTGGCGTTTTTTGATACAGGGACAAACGCTATTAAATTTGAAAAAATCGGATCAAATTTAGATATAGCTCCCATATAAAAGTATCCGTGGTGATGAAATCCCTATAACCAGGTACCCCTTAATGTTCTTAAATATGGAAATGCGATTTATCTATACCATTGATACCCCACAAACAATGTTTACTAATTCGGTAGGAGTGGTTTAGGGTATGATATAATCGGCCCCGCCCTACTTTCTACTTTACTCACTCGTCTTTTGTCTGCAGGCAGGTCAAGTTTGCAGATGGGCTATATCAGTCCAGGTTTTGATATAGTCCCCATGGGAGCCACCGTGGTGCAATGGTTAGCATGCCCGCCTTGCATACACAAGGTCGTGGGTTCGATTCCTGCTTCGACCGAACACCAACAAGTTTTTCAGCGGTGGATTATCCCACCTCAGTAATGCTGGTGCCATTTCTGAGGGTTTCAAAGCTTCTCTAAGTGGTTTCACTGCTATGTGGAACTCCGTTAGGACTCGGCTATAAAAAGGAGGTCCCTTGTCATTGAGCTTAACATGGAATCGGGCAGAGAAGTTCACCAATGTGGTATCACAATGGACTGAATAGTCTAAATGAGCCTGATACACCGGGCTGCCACCTAACCTATCCTAGGGTATGATATAGTCGGCCCCGCCCTACTTTCTACTTTCATCTCTTGTATAAAAATTTAAATCTACAAGTATTTTAGGACCATAAAGATGTGTGACGAAAATGGTGATTATCGGTCCATGTTTTGGTATAGCACACATACACTCAAAAAAAAAGTGAACTCTATATTTCACTAAAGCCAATTTAACTTTCGTTTAGTTCATGGAATTATTATGTTTGGAGAAAGTTTCCTCTACTCTAATATTTTTTGGGTACGTTAGTTAAATTAACTAAAACCGAGGAAAAAAATATACACAAATGAAGGATAAAGATTAACTAAATTCGTGTCTTCCACAAAATAGTTCAATATTTCTTTAAATTTGTAAATTTTACTACAAATGCGTTCATCATGAACTTCGTATGTCACTAAAGACATTCTTGCAATTTTGAACTCCAATTTTTTCCTTCAAACTACAAAATTTTATTTACAAGTGAAAAAACTTAATTATGTCTAATAAATTTTCTTGAATTTGTTGAAAAATATTTACTTATTTTTATGACATCGGCGTGATGCAAGCGTTTGTTATACTGTTTAGTTAAAATTTTCTAAAAATATTCAAAATTTTCTAAAATTAACCGAAATTTTTCATCCTGGTGGGTTCACTGTTTTTTCAGTGTATAGACCGATCTCCCGACTTTACTTCTTGGGCTTCTAGACTCCGTAGATTTTATCCAATTTGCCAAAAATTGATATCAAGAGGTATTTTAGGACCACAAATACGTGTGCCGCAAATGGTGTGTATCGGTCCATGTTTTGATATAGCCCCCATATAGACCGATTTCCCGATTTTATTTTTTGGGCTTCTAGAAACCTTAGTTTCTATTCAATTGCCTGAAATTAAAGATCTTTAGGTATTTGGGGACCATAAAGAGGATTATTACTTCTTGGTCTTCTAGAAACCGTAGTTATCCAATTTGCCTGAAATTGAAAGTCTGGATGTTATTTAGGACTGAAAATAGGTGTACTGAATATATTGTGTATCGATACAGGTTTTGATATAGCCTCCATTGAAACCGGCTCTCCGATTTGGGGTCTAGATTGTAGATCCTTCATATAGACCGATTTCGCTTCTTGAGGGTATGGAAGGAGCACTTATCATGAAAATTGCTTGAAACAGAATGTAAATTTTCCAGATTTTACTTTTCGTAATCATTTAAATAATGGGGCGTAAAAATCTACAGGTTTTACATTCAGGCGTTATTTAATCATTTTCTTGCACACTTACAAGGGATGATTATGATTCCTCTTAATCGAAAACAAAAATTATTCTTATGAATCCAGAATCTGATCTAGTCTTCATAGGTACAATTTTCAAATGTATCTTGGGGAAGCGTACTGTTTGAACTGATCTACTTGGGAGAATTCTCTACACGCAGAGAAGAAACATGATTGTCAAAATCACATTTGAAGAGCAAAATAATATGATAGGAGCTATTTTTGCGGCGACCATGTAACATTTTCACCTGCAACCATGTTGGCTCAGTGAACATGGTTCTAAGAAAAATATAATTGTTCTCATCTAAAATGTTATGGTATTCATTAAAAATGTTTTCTAAGAAAAATATAATTGTCCTCATCTAAAATGTTATGGTATTCATTCAAATATGTTTTTCTTCTAGTTAAAAGAACATGGTCACAACCTAAAATGTTTTGATCTTTATGAAAAAACTTTTTTCATCGTCGAAAAAATGATAATTCATTGTTTATTTGTATTTATAATGCCGTTCAAGCAAACATCATATATTTTTACACTCTCTATTTTATTTCAATTACAACAATAAGTAATTATTCCACATTTACATCGTGCCCAAACGCAAACGCAGAAAGTCGCGCGGTCGAAAAATTCAATATAATCTTGCTTATTTTAGATTAAAAATTAACCCCCATTACTAGACAAATTCTTCAATAAATATGTGCATAAGACTCCAACCAGCCACGTATATGCTGCGACCAGTCTAAAAAACTGGTATACAAATTTAAAATTATATGAACATCAGACAAAAAAATCGTTTTAATGATTGTAATTAATAAATAAAGCCACTTGTTATATCAGGGTTCGCTCAAGCGAATGCGTAGTCTTTGCAAAGGGAACAGGTTTTTTGTGACATTGAACCTAACTTGATATTGATAGTATTCTTATTTAAAGTCAAAATCTTTTCAAGTTCACTGGAAAAATCTGCAATTGGAAACACAACACTAAAGACCATGATCAATGAGAGACATTTGAAGGGTGCAATTTTTGGAAAACAATATTTGTTATGAACTAGGAGTATTACAGGTTAATAAACTCAATACAATACGTATCAGTAATGTTTAATACTCTACGGACTATTAGTTCTTCATTGGGAGCAAAAGCGTATGTTTTAATTTGTAGTTTTATTAATTTGTAGTTGTTATCGTTTGGAGTTCGAAAGCACCAGTTTGCTGAAAGGAACCACTGATCTTAATTCTCATCAAGTGTACTATCTAAGATATAAACAATACTTTATACTTTTTCAGTTTATGCTTCAAATAATTAAAATAGTCTATATTAAAATAAATACGTAATAATTATATAAAGTTTATCCATATACCCTCAGTATATGGGGGCTATACCCAACCATTTATCGCTATAAAATGTCTTCGCCATATCCACATTACAAAAAAATATCTATGGTCGGAAACACATTGGGTAAAACTTCAAGTAAATCAATATTACAGTATTACATAATATCCCAGCAAAAAAAGCGTCGCCAAAAAAGTAGTGAAAATATTCTTTTTGGATCCGGAAGTGGTGCAAAATTGGCGCAGAAGCGATGAACTTAGCATGGGCTTGTCATAGGACGGATGTTCACCATTTCCACAGCCGTTGCACTCAATATGCACCACTTCTTTAGATGTGATCCGAATTCCGTGTTTTGGATGTGAATTAAACAAATTTGTGGTATTTTGACAAATAATTACTTTTTATAATTTTTTATGATTTTTAATGCAATCTAACGATTGTCTGAAACCCTTGACCTCAAATATTTTCAAAATTTCACAATTTTTCTAGAATGAATTTAGATTTTTTTTCGACAAATTTTAAATAATTTATACCATTTTATTAATCCTTACCCTGTTTTTAACATATTTGAAACAAAACAAATATATACGGCCGTAAGTTCGGCCAGGCCGAATCTTATGTACCCTCCACCATGGATTGCGTAGGAACTTCTACTAAAGGCTGTCATTCACAATCGAATTACTTGGGTTGCGATAACACTTGCCGATGGCAAGGTATCGTAAAACTTTTTAACACTGTCTTCTAAATTGTAAGTTAGCCCATACGGGGTATATATTAAACAAAAAAGGCCGATTAAATACGTATATAATATAGTTTGACAAAATTTTCTATAGAAATGAAAACTTGACAAAATTTTCTATAGAAATGAAAACTTGACAAAATTTTCTATAGAAATAAAATTTTGACAAAATTTTCTATAGAAATAAAAACTTGACAAAATTTTCTATAGAAATAAAATGTTGACAAAATTTTCTATGGAAGTAAAATGTTGACAAAATTTTGTATAGAAATAAAATGTTGACAAAATTTTCTACAGAAATAAATTTTTTACAAAATTTTCTATAAAAATAAAATTTTGACAAAACTTTCTATGGAAATAAAATTTTGACAAACATTTCTATAGAAATAAACGTTTGACAAAACTTTCTATAGAAATGAAATTTAGACACAACTTTCTATAGTAATAAAATTTAACAAAATTTTCTATGGAAATAAAGTTTTGGTAGATTATTTTTTGCGATATGGACCAATTTTTGTGTAATAAGTCATCGGCTATATATAACTAAAGACCGATATTGACCAATGTTTACATGGCTGTTAGAGGCCATATATTGACAAAATGTACCAAATTTCAATCGCATCGGATGACTTTTGCTATATATAATTATGGACCGATATGGACCAATTTTTGCATGGTTGTTAGATACCATATACTAACACCATGTACCAAATTTCAACAGGATCGGATGAATTTCGCTCCTCCAAGAGGCTCCTGAGTTCAAATCTGGGGATCGGTTTATATGGGAGCTATATATAATTATGAACCGATATGGACCAATTTTTGCATGGTTGTTAGAGACTATATACTAACACCACGTACTAAATTTCAATTGGATCGGATGAATTTTGCTCCTCCAAGAGGCTCCGGAGTTCAAATCTGGGGATCGGTTTATATGGGAGCTATATATAATTATGAACCGATATGGACCAATTTTTGCATGGTTGTTAGAGGCCGTATACTAACATCAGGTACCACATTTCAACAGGATCGGATGAATTTTGCCCCTCCAAGAGGCTCCGGAGGTCAAATTTGGGGATCGGTTTATATGGGGGCTATATATAATTATGGACCGACATGGACCATTTTTTGCATGAATGTTAGAGACCGTATACTAAGACCACGTACTAAATTTCAACCGGATCGGAGGAATTTTGCTCCTCCAAGAGGCTCCGGAGGTCAAATCTGGGGATCGGTTTATATGGGAGCTATATATAAATATGGACCGATATGGACCAATTTTTGCGTGGGTGTTTGAGGCCATATACTAACACCACGTACCTAATTTCAACCGAATCGGTTGAATTTTACTCTTCCAAGGGGCTCCGGAGGTCAAATCTGGTGATCCGTTTATATGGGGGCTATATATAATTCTGGACCGATGAGGACCATTTTTTGCATGGTCAGTAGAGACCATATACTAACACCATGTTCCAAATGTCAGCCGGATCGAATGAAATTTGCTTCTCTTAGAGGCCTCGCAAGCCAAATCGGAGGATCGGTTTATATGGGGGCTATATATAATTATGGACCGATGTGGACCAATTTTTGCATGGTTGTTAGAGACCATATACTAACACCATGTACCAAATTTCAGCCGGATCGGATGAAATTTGCTTCTCTTAGAGGCCTCGCAAGCCAAATCGGGGGATCGGTTTATATGGGGGCTATATATAATTATGGACCGATATGGACCAATTTTTGCATGGTTGTTAGAGACCGTATAATAACATCATGTACCCCCTCCAAGAGGCTCCGGAGGTCAAATCTGGGGATCGGTTTATATGGGGGCTATATATAATTATGGACCGACATGGACCATTTTTTGCATGAATGTTAGAGACCGTATACTAAGACCACGTACTAAATTTCAACCGGATCGGAGGAATTTTGCTCCTCCAAGAGGCTCCGGAGGTCAAATCTGGGGATCGGTTTATATGGGAGCTATATATAAATATGGACCGATATGGACCAATTTTTGCATGGTTGTTAGAGGCCGTATACTAACATCAGGTACCAAATTTCAACCGGATCGGATGAATTTTGCTGCTCCGGGAGGCTCCTCAAGCCAAATTTGGGGATCGGTTTATCTGGGGGCTATACGTAAACGTAGTCCGATATGGCCGATTTTCAATACCATCCGACCTACATCAATAACAACTACTTGTGCCAAGTTTCAAATCGATAGCTTGTTTCGTTCGGAAGTTAGCGTGATTTCCACAGACGGACGGACAGCCGGACAGACGGACAGACGGACGGACGGACGGACATGCTTAGATCGACTCAGAATTTCACCACGACCCAGAATATATATACTTTATGGGGTCTTAGAGCAATATTTCGATGTGTTACAAACGGAATGACAAAGTTAATATACCCCCATCCTATGGTGGAGGGTATAAAAATGTTAAAATTGCTTTAAAAGTATGAAAACAGCGAGTTATAAAAAATTGAATTAAAAGAACTTCCTGAGTAGTTAAAATAAAGAACATCTCTGGAAGGACATTTTTGGAAGTGCTTTTAAAGTTGTGCCTTTAGAAGTACTTCCAAATTTTTTTGCTGGGATATTAACAAAGCTATTATGTACAAATGTATGACAATTTAATTATGCAAATTATAATTTAATTTCAAAACGAAAAAATGTAACAATGTGCAAAATCCTTAAAATAAACCTTAGGCAATATTAAACCCTTTTGACCCCGAATTTTTATAGGTATCGCTAAATTTTTATACCCTCCATCATAGGATGGAGGGACAGACGTCCGTCCGTCTGTTGAAATCACGCTAACTTCCGAACGAAACAAGCTATCGACTTGAAACTTGGCACAAGTAGTTGTTATTGATGTAGGTCGGATGGTATTGCAAATGGGCCATATCGGTCCACTTTTACGTATAGCCCCCATATAAACGGACCCTCAGATTTGGCTTGCGGAGCCTCTAAGAGAAGCAAATTTCATCCGATCCGGTTGAAATTTGGTACATGGTGTAAGTATATGGTCTCTAACAACTATGCAAAAATTGGTCCACATCGGTCCATAATTATATATATAGCCCCCATATAAACCGATCCCCAGATTTGGCTTGCGGAGCCTCTAAGAGAAGCAAATTTCATTAAATCCGGCACATGGTGTTAGTGTATGGTCTTTAATGACCATGCAAAAATTGGTCCACATCGGTCCATAATTATATATAGCCCCCATATAAACCGATCCCCAGATTTGACCTCCGGTGCCTTTTGGAGAAGCAAAATTCATCCGATCTGCTTGAAATGTGGTACGTGGTGGTAGTATATGATATTTAACAACCATGCCAAAAGTGGTTCATATCAGTCCATAATCATATATAGCCCCCATATAAACCGATCCCGAGGTTTGGTTTTGGAGCCTCTTGGAGGAGCAAATTTCATCCGAGTCAGTTGAAATTTGGTACATTGTGCTAGTATATGGCCGTTAACAACCATGCCTAACTAGGTCCTGACGGCCGTGTATACTTGTTTTTTTTACTTTTGTAATACTTGTAATTCGGATCGCCACGCCCATTCGTTTATGCGGTAGAGAATGTTGTCTGTGGGCAACTTTGGGCAATTGTGGCTATAAAATAGTTTGTAATTATAGACGTATTACGTTTTATTGAATTTTTTAAAGTTTGTTGTTATTTTTACAGTAAATATATACTTAGATGCGCGCGTGAGTGGAATTTCACTCACGCTCAGACATATTCACGAAGAAATATCTGCACTGACGCACCCCATGTGGGTATGAATTCACGCTCACACAAATTCACGAACACCGTTTATGCCTCACGCTTCCGCATGATTCACGATAATTTTCGTAATTCACGACAAATCTTGTGATTCACGAATATTTTCGGAACACGACAATTTTTGTGGCTCAATAAAATTCTCGTGACTAACGCTATTGAAATCTTAAGCGTGATTACATACGTGAAGGTGATTAAAATCGGTGAGCTAGAGTTTAATCATGAACGTGAAATTGTTCGTGATTGGAATTTTTGGTGTCTCTGTTGTCATTTCATTTATTCATATATTTGGGGATCCTTAGTACAACAAGATTTAAATCTTATATATGACAGCACTAAGGTTTAATTCGAGTAACAATATATTTTGTATTATTAGATATTAAAAAAAATATATAAGTAAATAGATTTCAATACATATAACATTAAATCATTAAATTACCGTGAGTGTGAATTTTATCGTGAACGTGAGTTGGATCGTGAACGAGAATTTTTATCGGGAGCGTGATTTCGGAGAAATGTTACTCACTTACAATCACGAACACAATTTGATTTGTACTCACGCTCACGCACCACACATTTTTGTTTAGTCCCGTTCACGCACACTCACGAGATTTAGTTTAAATTTCATGCACGGCTTCACGTGACTCACGGAAATGTTTTGTTTTGAACCCATGCCATTTCAATTTAAATATGCAAATTATAATTTAATTTAAAAACGAAAAAATGTAACAATGTGCAAAATCCTTAAAATAAACCTTAGACAATATTTAACCCTTTCGACCCCGAATTTTTATAGGTATCGCCAATTTGTATACCCTCCATCATAGGATGGGGGTATATTAACTTTGCCATTCCGTTTGTAACACATCGAAATATTGCTCTAAGACCCCATAAAGTATATCTAAGCATGTCCGTCCGTCCGTCCGTCTGTTGAAATCACGCTAACTTCCGAACGAAAGAAGCTATCGACTTGAAACTTGGCACAAGTAGTTGTTATCGATGTAGGTCGGACGGTATTGAAAATGGGCCATATCGGTCCACTTTTACGTATAGACCCCATATAAATGGACCCTCAGATTTGGCTTGTGGAGCCTCTAACAGAAGCATGTTTCATCCGATCCGGCTGAAATTTCGTTCATGTTATTGGTATATGTTATCTAACAACCATGCAAAAATTGGTCCACATCGGTCCATAATTACATATAGCCCCCATATAAACCGATCCCCATATTTGGCTTGCGAAGTCTGCAAGAGAAGCAATTTTCATCCAATCCGGTTGTAATTTGGAACATGGTGTTAGTATATGATCTTTAACAACCGTGCCAGAATTGGTCCATATCGGTCCATAAATATATATAGCCCCCATATAAAACTTTCTCCAAATTTGACCTCCGGAGCCTCTTGGAGGAGCAAAATTCATCCGATCCGGTTCAAATTAGGAACGTGGTGTTAGTATATGGTCGCTAACAACCATACCAAAATTGGTCCAATCACACAAAAATTGGTCCATATCGGTTCATAATCATGGTTGCCACTAGAGCCAAAAATAATTTTCTACTGGTGATCACTTTCTCCTGTGTTTTTGTATAGTATGTCGATATATTCTCGCGCAGTTCTCAATATCTTTTTTATAGTTTATTCTCTCGTTAGTGGGAGTGTTAATTATGTGTAACATTTCCAGAGTAAATCTTCGTCTGTAGTTGTTTTCCTTGCATGGGATATCTACGTTATTAAAGTTAGGTTTGTGACCGGTCAATGTACAGTGGGCCGCAAGTGCTGGAGAAAGTGATCACCAGTAGAAAACCAGACAGCGAAGTAACAAGACATCGGATAAAATGTAAATGACAATAGTTTGACTTTAATTTGTGAATTTTTTAATTGACTTTTGTTTAATTTTGTAATTTGTAGCCTTGAAAACGTTCTGACGAAGTCAACCGAAATATCGGAAAATAAAAAAACTAGAAACCAACAATTTCGAGTTTAATTTATAGACCTACAGCCGAGATTATGAGATAAAAATCATAAAAATTAAAATAAAAGGTCAACAATATCAACAAAAAACATAAAAGTTTATTTTTATAGAAAATTTTGTTAAAATTTTATTTCTGTAGAAATTTTTGTCAAAATTTTCTTTCTATAGAAAATTTTGTGAAAATTTTATTTCTATAGAAAATTTTGTGAAAATTTTATTTCTATAGAAAATTTTGTTAAAATTTTATTTCTGTAGAAAATTTTGTCAAAATTTTATGTCTACTTTGTCAAACTGAATACGTAATGGATCGATCTTTTTTGATTTAATATATACCACGTATGGACTTAGATACAATTTAGAAGATAGTGTTAGGAGGTTTTAAGATACCTTGCCATCGGCAAGCGTTACCGCAACTTAAGTAATTCGATTGTGGGTGGCAGTGTTTAGAAGAAGTTTCTACGCCATCCATGATGGAGGGTACATAAGCTTCGGCCTGGCCGAACTTACGGCCGTATATACTTGTTTTTTTTTTTTACTTTTAATCATGTTGAAGTCATTTAAGAAGTGTCTAGCCAAAATTTCGGATCGCCACGCCCATTCGTTTATGCGGTAGAGAATGTTGCCTGTGGGCAACTTTGGGCGATATCTATGCCTTCCTCTCATTTTATGACACCTTCCAAATTCCTCTCCAGCACTGCAGATATGTTTTCCATCCCAACATCATCAATCGAAGTTCAAAATTTGTTTAAAATCATTGTTTTTCAAACCTTTTTTCTCTAGGTCTTATGTCCGAAAATATGCAATTTTACTACCACAATTGCCCAAATTTGCCCACTGGCAACTTTACAACTTTAAAAATTTCTTTTTGTTTTTTTGCAATTCTAAAAGTTGACTTCCACAAAAATTTTATTTGACATGTACTATAACAGATTTAATAAAAACTTTCAATATTTTGGTTGCAATTTTTGAAGCAAAGTCTCATGTACTATAAAAGCCTTTTTCCAAATTCGAAAATATTTTTTTCTTGTGGCACGTGGGTACTAATGAAAAAAAAATTTGCTAATTGACAACCAAATTAGCTGATTTTTTATTCAACTTGAAGAAAACACTTGTAGTTTTCGATACCGTTACAGTTTTATGAACAAAAACCACGTCTCAACAACATAGTCTCAAAACACAAGATGTTGCCCACAGGCAAATTTATGGTCGAATGGATTAAATATTTTTATGTTTAATCCAAAGATTCAATATCTCAGTTAATTGAAGGATTATTTTTTTAACTCAAAAATGTTTTTCTTTACTTTAAGGAAAATTTACCTTACTTCAAGGACATACGCATTTAAAGGATTCGTGTTATTGGTTTAAGAAAAAATTTAATGCCAATATTATGATCTTTTTAAATATGAAATTTTTTTATATAAAATAGGTTGTCTTTAATATTCTTTAAATGAATTTCTTTCATATTAGGTCTCCATTTTTTACAGTGTAGATAAATGTAGATGTTAGTCGGTGAGGATGTTTGTATCTAAAGACTTTAAATAAAAAAGTATAGCCATCATCGAACTTTAACATTCAGTTGACTAAAATAAATCTGTCGCGAAAATCAGCCATATCGAGCATATTTCCAATAAATGGAATCAAAAGACTTAAGACACAAACGATAATTCACATCATGTTAACATAAAATCAACTTTTTGAAAGCATGAAAAGTTAATTATACGATTTTTAACATTAAAAAAAGTCGACTTCGATGTTTTGCCCTTTAAGAATTACATGGTAAACTTTTATTATTGCATTGAAAAAAAAACATGCCCGGTCCCAAAGGTTTCGTCTTTAATGATTCTGTATTGATTCCGAAGTTAAGAAGGATACCTTTAAGACAAATTCTCTTTTAAGTTTGAGTTTTGCGTACTTGATTCTACACACAAGAAACATTTTATGATTCATTCACGAAATTAAATTATCCAATTAATTTTTTAATTGAAATGTCTTCAATCACAAAAATGATAGTATCACAATTTTAATTGGGCATAGAAAATATTTGATTAAAAAATTAATTGATTTGAAACTTTCAATGGAACTATCAAACTGATTCAACTAAACAATTTTAATTGATTCAATTAATTATTTAGTTAAACTTTAATCAAATTTCCAATTTCAAATCAGTTAAACAATTAGTTGAGTTTTGCAATCGACATCGATTAAATTGTTAATTGGAATAATTATTTGTTTAATAAAAACCGCGAAAATTTTCACTCATTATACACTTCACCACTACTGTGGTACAGGATATAATAAGTTTGTGCATTTCTATGTAACGCCAAGAAGGAAAAGTCTGAGACCCTTCGTTTAGTATACCGATCGTCTTAGAATTAAATTCTCAGTTGATTTAGCGATGTCCGTCTGTCCGTCTGTCTGTCTGTCGGTTCAAGTATTTGTGTGTGCAAAGAACAGGTCGCAGTTTAAGTCCGATCGTCCTCAAATTTGGCATAGGGTGGTGTTTTGGGACAGAGACAATCACTATTGATTTTGGAAAAAAACGGTTCAGATTTAGATATAGCTGCCATATATATTTATCCCTGATCTGGTCATAGTTGGCGTGTTTATCAACCGATTTTCTTCAAATTCCGTACATCCGAATATTTTATGAGTCTCGAAAAAATTGCAAAATATCAGCCAAATCGATTCAGATTTAAATATAGCTCCCATATATCTTTCGTCCGATTTAGACTCATATGACCACGGAGGCCAAAGTTATACTCCAAATTACGTGAAATTTTGCACAGAGAGTAGAGTTGGCATTCTACCAATGTTTGGTAAATTTGATTGAAATCGGTTCATATTTAGATATAACTCCCATATATATCTTTCGTCCGATTTGCACTTATGTGACCTCAAAAGCCAGAGTTTAGCCCTGACTTGCTTCAAATTTTACACGAGACGTAGGATTGAAGGCGTCGTTATGTGTGCCAAATTTGGTTAAAATCGGTTCAGATTTAGATATAGCTCCCATATATATCTTTCGTCCGATTTGGACTTATATGGCCTCAAAAGCCAGAGTTTTGCCCTGACTTGCTTCAAATTTTGCACAAGGAGTACGTTTAATAGTATCGGTAAGTGTGTCAAATTTGGTTGAAATCGGTTCAGATTTAGATATAGCTCCCATAGATATCTTTCGCTTGATTTACACTCATATGACCACGGGGCCAAAGTTATACTCCCATTTACGTGAAATTTTGCAGAGATTGCAGAAATATTATTCTAATTGTGCAGTTCAAATTTAGTGAAAATTGGTTCAGATTATATAGCTCCCATATATATGTACACCAGAGTTGGGAAAATATAGTAGACTATTTGATATTTTAAACACATTTGCAATGTGATTTTCCTCGGTTTATACAAATATGGCCGAATTCCCACACTTTACACAAAATTCTGTGATGATTTCCCCATATCTTAGTTATATCCTACACACTGTAATGCCAGACTTTCCACAGAACGGTTGAGTTTTAAATAAGTCGCCCGACTTGACCAAATAATATATTACAACCAACACTTGACCACATATCTTGGCAAGATCTAACCAATATCCTTGTAAAATCGTCACTGCTGAGTAGCAAAAATTGTAAATGTTTCTCAAATTGTCCCAAATCTCGAATACTTAAGTATCGTCTGGTAAATCATAAATGCTTTTTTGTACAATTGCATTAAAATTTATCTCGCTTCATATTTTTTATTAACATTGTGTTTCATTCCAGGGCGTTTGCCGATTTCAATTTTAATACTAGAGATTTTGTAGAAGTACAAAAAATTGTTTCCATTATAAGCATGTTATTTGTATCTGGAAATGCAAACCTTTATATAGCTCCCAGCAAACTTGAAGTAGTTTAGATGGTAACACAAATGTTGGTCTACATGGTGGTGAAGTGTATAATATAGTCGGCCCCGCCCGACTTTAGACTTTACTTACTTGTTTTTTACTAACATTGTGTTCCACCCTAGTGCATTAGCCGACTTAAATTTTGGGTCTATAGATTTTGTAGAAGTCTATCTAATTTTTCCAAATCGAGTGATATTTAAATGTATGTATTTGGAACAAACCTTAATATATAGCCCCCAACACATTTGACGGATGTGATATGGTATCGAAAATTTAAATCTACAAAGTGGTGCAGGGTATAATATAGTCGGCACCGCCCGACTTTAGACTTTCCTTACTTGTTTTTTTATACCCACCACCATAGGATGGGGGGTATATTAACTTTGTCATTCCGTTTGTAACACATCGAAATATTGCTCTAAGACCCCATAAAGTATATATATTCTGGGTCGTGGTGAAATTCTGAGTCGATCTGAGCATGTCCGTCCGTCCGTCCGTCCGTCCGTCCGTCCGTCCGTCCGTCCGTCCGTCTGTTGAAATCACGCTAACTTCCGAACGAAACAAGCTATCGACTTGAAACTTGGCACAAGTAGTTGTTATTGATGTAGGTCGGATGGTATTGCAAATGGGCCATATCGGTCCACTTTTACGTATAGCCCCCATATAAACGGACCCCAAAATTTGGCTTGCGAGGCCTCTAAGAGAAGCAAATTTCATCCGATCCGGCTGAAATTTGGTACATGGTGTTAGTATATGGTCTCTAACAACCATGCAAAAATTGGTCCCCATCGGTCCATAATTATATATAGCCCCCATATAAACCGATCCCCCGATTTGGCTTGCGAGGCCCCTAAGAGAAGCAACTTTCATCCGATCCGGCTGAAATTTGGTACATGGTGTCAGTATATGGTCTCTAACAACCATGCAAAAATTGGTCCACATCGGTCCATAATTATATATAGCCCCCATATAAACCGATCCCCCGATTTGGCTTGCGAGGCCTCTAAGAGAAGCAAATTTCATCGGATCTGGCTGAAATTTGGTACATGGTGTTAGTATATGGTCTCGAACAACCATGCAAAAATTGGTCCACATCGGTCCATAATTATATATAGCCCCCATATAAACCGATCCCCCGATTTGGCTTGCGAGGCCTCTAAGAGAAGCAAATTTCATCCGATATGGCTGAAATTTGGTACGTGATGTTAGTATATGGTCTCTAACAACCATGCAAAAATTGGTCCACATCGGCTCATAATTATATATAGCCCCCATATAAACCGATCACCAGATTTGACCTACGGAACCTCTTAGTAGACCAAAATTCATCTGATTCAGTTGAAATTTGGTACGTGGTGTTAATATATGGCCTCAAACTCCCATGCAAAAATTGGTCGATATCGGTCCATAATTATATATAGGCCCCATATAAACCGATCCCCAGATTTGACCTCCAGAGCCCCTTGGAAGAGCAAAATACTTCCCATTCGGTTGAAATTTGGTACGTGATGTTAGTATATGGTATCAAACAACCATGCAGGAATAAGAAGTTTTAAGATACCACAACCCAAGTAATTCGATTGTGGATGACAGTCTTTCGTAGAAGTTTCTACGCAATCCATGGTGGTGGGTACATAAGATTCGGCCTGGCCGAACTTGCGGCCGTATATACTTGTTTTTTATTAAATTGTGATGGGGGTATAATAAGTTTGTCATTCCGTTTGTAACACATCGAAATATCGATTTCCGACTATATAAAATATATATATATATATATATATATAAATAGGGATCTATTCTGAGCCAAAACACATACTTGTACCAAATTTGAAGCCGATTGGACTAAAACTGCGACCTAGACTTTGATTACAAAAATGTGTTCACGGACAGACGGACATCGCTATATCGACTCAAGAGCCCACCCTGAGCATTTTTGCCAGACACCATGTATCTATCTCGTCTCCTTCTGGGTGTTGCAAACATATGCACTAACTTATAATACCCTGTTCCACAGTGTTGAGCAGGGTATAAAAATATTTCTATAGTAATAAAATTTTGAATAAAATTTTTATAGAATTAAAATTTTGACAAAATTTGCTATAGAAATAACATTTTGACAAAACTTTTTATAGAAATAACATTTTGACAAAATTTTCTATAAAAACAACTTTGAAAAAATTTTCTGCCAATATTCTACATATGTATATTGCCTTAAAATAAAATAAAAATAATATCGATTGTTCGAAACATTTCAAATAAATTAATATGGGCATTAAAATGGATCGATCCAGCCCATCTGCTAGTCAAACATTCTAGGAAACATAAAAAGATAGCCGTAATTGGAAGTTGATTTTCATTTACAATCATGCTGTACATTGATCGAATGAATAACGCAATGGAAACTAATTTGCGTAAAAACTTGCTTAGTTACAAATATGTGAAGTGTTTTAAAAAATTTGGTTTAGCCGGAGTCGGAGTCGAGCAAAATTTTTACGACTCCGACTCCGACTCCAGCAAAATCTTCAGACTCCGACTCCAAGACTCCGACTCCGACTCCACAGCCCTGGTTCCACCAAGACAACGCACCGTGCCACAAGTCATTGAGAAAAAAAATCATGAATTGTGCTTCGAATTGCTTCCCCACCCACCGTATTCTCCAGATCTGGCCCCCAGCGACTTTTTCTTGTTCTCAGACCTCAAAAGGATGCTCGCAGGGAAAAATTTGGCTGCAATGAAAAGATGATTGCCGAAACTGAGGCCTATTTTGAGGCAAAACCGAAGGAGTGCTACCAAAATGGTATCAAAAAATTGGAAGGTCGTTATAATCGTTGTATCGCTCTTGATGGGAACTATGTTGAATAATAAAAACGAATTTTGACAAAAAATTGTGTTTTTCTTTGTTAGACCGGGTACTTATCAGCCAACCTGATAAACCACTATTTTGAAGACCTTGAGGAAAACTATTTTAATCAAGGGATAGATTTGCTAGAAAAGCGTTTGACTAAGTGTATTGAAGTTTCAGGAGATTATATTGAAAAATAAAAATATTTTTGAAAAACTAACTATTCTGTTTCATTGATAGGCTAAGAAGTTTCCGAACCGCCCTCGTATACCAAGAGTTTCGTTTTGAGTATCCATGTGGATCGAATGCAAACATCTTTCCAAACACACACCAAAGAATAGTTTATCATAATGACAATTAAATCTATGCGATTTATGTGTTTCTAGTTTTTTTTCCAAAGTTATCCGGCTGAACTTAGAGCATAGACCATGCATAGGTGGAAGAAAGGGCAGACTTTCCATTACTGAAACAGGTGTCGTAATCATGTATACAAGGGCCAGTTTATTTTAGCTCCGTTAGCCTCTAACTATTTAGACCGGTATACACTTATTATCAAGATCAAGAATATATATATATATATATATATATATATATATATATATATATATATATATATATATATATATATATATATATATATATATATATATATATATATATATATATATATATATATATATATATATATATATATATATATATATATATATATATATATATATATATATATATATTCTTGATCTTGATAATAAGTGTATACAAGGGCCAGTTTATTTTAGCTCCGTTAGCCTCTAACTATTTAGACCGGTATACACTTATTATCAAGATCAAGAATATATATATATATATATATATATATATATATATATATATATATATATATATATATATATATATATATATATATATATATATATATATATATATATATATATATATATATATATATATATATATATATATATATATATATATATATATATATATATATATATATATATATATATATATATATATATATATATATATATATATATATATATTCTTGATCTTGATAATAAGTGTATACCGGTCTAAATAGTTAGAGGCTAACGGAGCTAAAATAAACTGGCCCTTGTATACATGATTACGACACCTGTTTCAGTAATGGAAAGTCTGCCCTTTCTTCCACCTATGCATGGTCTATGCTCTAAGTTCAGCCGGATAACTTTGGAAAAAAAACTAGAAACACATAAATCGCATAGATTTAATTGTCATTATGATAAACTATTCTTTGGTGTGTGTTTGGAAAGATGTTTGCATTCGATCCACATGGATACTCAAAACGAAACTCTTGGTATACGAGGGCGGTTCGGAAACTTCTTAGCCTATCAATGAAACAGAATAGTTAGTTTTTCAAAAATATTTTTATTTTTCAATATAATCTCCTGAAACTTCAATACACTTAGTCAAACGCTTTTCTAGCAAATCTATCCCTTGATTAAAATAGTTTTCCTCAAGGTCTTCAAAATAGTGGTTTATCAGGTTGGCTGATAAGTACCCGGTCTAACAAAGAAAAACACAATTTTTTGTCAAAATTCGTTTTTATTATTCAACATAGTTCCCATCAAGAGCGATACAACGATTATAACGACCTTCCAATTTTTTGATACCATTTTGGTAGCACTCCTTCGGTTTTGCCTCAAAATAGGCCTCAGTTTCGGCAATCATCTTTTCATTGCAGCCAAATTTTTCCCTGCGAGCATCCTTTTGAGGTCTGAGAACAAGAAAAAGTCGCTGGGGGCCAGATCTGGAGAATACGGTGGGTGGGGAAGCAATTCGAAGCACAATTCATGATTTTTTTTCTCAATGACTTGTGGCACGGTGCGTTGTCTTGGTGGAACCAGGGCTGTGGAGTCGGAGTCGGAGTCTTGGAGTCGGAGTCTGAAGATTTTGCTGGAGTCGGAGTCGGAGTCGTAAAAATTTTGCTCGACTCCGACTCCGGCTAAACCAAATTTTTTAAAACACTTCACATATTTGTAACTAAGCAAGTTTTTACGCAAATTAGTTTCCATTGCGTTATTCATTCGATCAATGTACAGCATGATTGTAAATGAAAATCAACTTCCAATTACGGCTATCTTTTTATGTTTCCTAGAATGTTTGACTAGCAGATGGGCTGGATCGATCCATTTTAATGCCCATATTAATTTATTTGAAATGTTTCGAACAATCGATATTATTTTTATTTTATTTTAAGGCAATATACATATGTAGAATATTGGCAGAAAATTTTTTCAAAGTTGTTTTTATAGAAAATTTTGTCAAAATGTTATTTCTATAAAAAGTTTTGTCAAAATGTTATTTCTATAGCAAATTTTGTCAAAATTTTAATTCTATAAAAATTTTATTCAAAATTTTATTACTATAGAAATATTTTTATACCCTGCTCAACACTGTGGAACAGGGTATTATAAGTTAGTGCATATGTTTGCAACACCCAGAAGGAGACGAGATAGATACATGGTGTCTGGCAAAAATGCTCAGGGTGGGCTCTTGAGTCGATATAGCGATGTCCGTCTGTCCGTGAACACATTTTTGTAATCAAAGTCTAGGTCGCAGTTTTAGTCCAATCGGCTTCAAATTTGGTACAAGTATGTGTTTTGGCTCAGAATAGATCCCTATTGATTTTGGAAGAAATCGGTTCAGATTTAGATATAGCTCCCATATATATATTTCGACCGATATGGACTTATATGGCCCCAGAAGCCAGAGTTTTACCCTTATTTGCTTAAAATTTTGCACAAGAAGAACAATTAGTACTATAGTCAAGTGTGCAAAATTTTATTGAAATCGGTTCAGATTTAGATATAGCTCCATATATATCTTTCGCCCGATATGGACTAATACGGTCCCAGAAGCCAGAGTTTTACCCCACTTTGGTTGAAATTTTTCACAGGGAGTAGAATTAGCATTATAGCTATGCGTGCCAAATTTGGTTGAAATCGGTTCAGATTTAGATATAGCTCCCATATATAGCTTTCGCCCGATTTACACTCATATGACCACAGAGGCCAATTTTTTGCTCCGATTTAGTTGAAATTTTGCACAGGGAGTAGAATTAGCATTGTAGCTATGCGTGCCAAATTTGGTTGAAATCGGTTCAGATTTAGATATAGCTCCAATATATAGCTTTCGGCCGATTTACACTCATATGACCACAGAGGCCAATTTTTCACTCCGATTTAGTTGAAATTTTGCACAGGGAGTAGAATTAGCATTGTAGCTATGTGTGCCAAATTTGGTTGAAATCGGTTCAGATTTAGATATATCTCCCATATATAGCTTTCGCCCGATTTACACTCATATGACCACAGAGGCCAATTTTTAACTCCGATTTAGTTGAAATTTTGCACAGGGAGTAGAATTAGCATTGTAGCTATGCGTGCCAAAATTGGTTGACATCGGTTCAGATTTTGATATAGCTTCCATATATATGTTTTTCTGATTTCGACAAAAATGGTCAAAATACCAACATTTTCCTTGTTAAATCGCCACTGCTTAGTCGAAAAGTTGTAAAAATGACTCTAATTTTCCTAAACTTCTAATACATATATATCGAGCGATAAATTATAAATAAACTATTGCGAAGTTTCCTTAAAATTTTAGACTTTCCTTACTTGTTAAATGTATGTATTTGGGACAAACCTTTATATATAGCCCCCAACACATTTGACGGATGTGATATGGTATCGAAAATTTAGATCTACAAAGTGGTGCAGGGTATAATATAGTCGGCCCCGCCCGACTTTAGACTTTCCTTGCATTTTTATTTTTCGTTAAAATTGTGTTACGTCCCATAACGTTAGATTTAAATTTTAAGTAGATAGATTTTGTAGAAGTATATACAATTTTGTCTTCAGATTCATGTATATTGGAAATATAAACCTTTATATAGCTCGCAACAAATGTAAAGGATTTGAAATAGTATCAATAATTTTGGTCCACAAATACATATACTGTTGGTATATTCTCATATTATGATGGGTATTTATATCATTATTTTATTTTTTAAACATTGCCATAAATTTGAAATATAGAATTCAATTGGCATCTAATGTGAAATTAAGATCTTTTTTGGCACACATAAATAAACACGATACTTTATATCGTCCACTTACGGTACCCCCACAATAGAACTACAAATTAGTGGTATTAAAATGAGATTTAGTTATATTACCCGGAGTCGACTCCGGAGTCGGAGTCGGAGTCGAGCTGATGAAAAATGCTGGAGTCGGAGTCGGAGTCGAGCAAAATTGGCTCGACTCCACAGCCCTGGGTGGAACAACACTTTCTCCTTCTTCATATGGGGCCGTTTTGCCGCGATTTCGACCTTCAAACGCTCCAATAACGCCATATAATAGTCACTGTTGATGGTTTTTCCCTTCTCAAGATAATCGATAAAAATTATTCCATGCGCATCCCAAAAAACAGAGGCCATTACTTTGCCAGCGGACTTTTGAGTTTTTCCACGCTTCGGAGACGGTTCACCGGTCGCTGTCCACTCAACCGACTGTCGATTGGACTCAGGAGTGCAGTGATGGAGTCATGTTTCATCCATTGTCACATATCGACAGAAAAACTCGGGTGTATTACGAGTTAACAGCTGCAAACACCGCTCAGAATCATCAACACGTTGTTGTTTTTGGTCAAATGTGAGCTCGCGCGGCACCCATTTTGCACAGAGCATCCGCATATCCAAATATTGATGAATGATATGACCAACACAATCCTTTGATATCTTTAAGGCCTCTGCTATCTCGATCAACTTCATATTACGGTCATTCAAAATCATTTTGTGGATTTTGTTGATGTTTTCGTCGGTAACCACCTCTATCGGGCGTCCACTGCGTTCACCGTCCTCCGTGCTCATTTCACCACGCTTGAATTTTGCACACCAATCAGTTATTCTTGATTTCCATGGGGCAGAGTCCGGAAACTCATTATCAAGCCAAGTTTTTGCTTCCACCGTATTTTTTCCTTCAGAAAACAGTATTTTATCAAAACACGAAATTCCTTTTTTCCCATTTTTTCACAATAACAAAAACTGCTTCACAAAAGACGCTCTATCTCACAAACTAATTGACTTACAGACGTCAAATTTTGACACGAATCATTTGAAGGTTGGTACTATATAAAAATTTAATACTAGCGATGCCATCTATGTGTCAGACCGGGGACTTATCAACTGTTACTTGTTTTATTATGGTCTAATTTCTTCTTTTTAGATTTTTACCATAGGTTTATTAATATTAATCAATGACACTGTATTGACAAAATTTTCTGATGAACCATTTTGGCGTCACATTACTTAACCATGTCGAACATTCAGTAGGGATAATTGGTGGCAATATATTTTGATGACAAATAATATTAATCCAAAAACTTCAATAAGACCTACATTTTTAGCTATTATGATGTATACAATTGTTTTCTTCATTTTGTATTTCAATTATTCACTTTTTATACCCTAAACCACATAGTGGTCAGGATATAATAAGTTTGATCTGCCAAAAAATGTGCCTACCATTAATATTGATTTTAGACCCCATAAAATATATACCGATCGACTCAGAATCACCTCCTGAGTCGATCTAGCGCTTGGTGTCCGTCCGTCCGTCTGTCCATGTATTTGTTTTTCACAGAATTCCGGTCGTAATTTTTAACCGATTTTGTTGAAATTTGGTACAGGGTGTTTTTTTCGCACAAGGACGAACGCTATTGAATTTGGAAGAAATCTGATCAAATTTAGATATAGCTTCCATATATATGTATCGCCCGATTTCGACAAATGGGGCCACGTTGCACTTTTTACTAACCGATCGTCGTCAAATTTAGCACAAAATAATCTTCTGCATCACCCTTTAAGTTTACAAAATTTCATCGTAATCGGTTCAGATTTAGATATAGCTATCATATATATGTATCGCCCGATTTTGCCAAATTAGGTCATAAAACCCTTATTTATCAACCGATCTTATTCAAAGTTGGCGAAATATAACCTGCTATAGCACTAACTATTTGCGCAAAAACTCATTGAAATCGGTTCAGATTTAGCTATGGCTCCCTTATATATGTACCGTACGATTTTCTAAATTTGGGCATTAAAACCCTTATTTATCAACCGATCTTACTCAAAGTTGGCTAAATGTAATCTTCTATAGCACTAACTATATGTGCAAAAAATCATCGAAATCGGTTCAGATTTAGCTATAGCTCCCATATATATCTATAGGCCGATTTTCCCAAATTTGGCCATAAATCCCTTATTTATTATCCGATCTTACTCAAAGTTGGCTAGATCCAGTCCCCTATAGTACTAACGGTATGTGCAAAATTTCATCGAAATTGGTTCAGATGTAGATATAGCTCCCATATATGCATCGCCCGATTTTGAAAAATTCGCCCCTAATAACCTTATTTTTGACCGTAGATACCTCATTTTTTAACTGAGCTTACTCAAATTTTGTACAAGGTAAACTTTTCTGGTATTAATCAAACACGCAAAATATTATGCAAATTGGTTCAGATTTAGATATGGCTTCCATATGTATGCATCGCTCGATTTTCCCAAATTTGGCCATAATGCTCTTATTTATTAACCAATGTTACTCAAATTTAAAATTTTGATGTACTAGCCGATCGTATTTATACGTAGTTGTAGCTCTTACATAAGAATATTACTTGATTTTTACAAATTTGGATTTATTACCCACACTAATTGAACGATTTTCTCTTTTTATACCCTCCATCATAGGATGGGGGTATATTAACTTTGTCATTCCGTTTGTAACACATCGAAATATTGCTCGAAGACCCCATAAACTATATATATTCTGGGTCGTGGTGAAATTCTGAGTCGATCTAAGCATGTCCGTCCGTCCGTCTGTTGAAATCACGCTAACTTCCGAACGAAACAAGCTATCGACTTGAAACTTGGCACAAGTAGTTGTTATTGATGTAGGTCGGATGGTATTGAAAATGGGCCATATCGGTCCACTTTTACGTATAGCCCCCATATAAAGGGACCCTCAGATTTGGCTTGTGGAGCCTCTAAGAGAAGCATATTTCATCCGAGCCGGCTGAAATTGGGTATATGGTGTTGGTATATGGTCTCTAACAACCATGCAAAAATTGGTCCACATCGGTCCATAATTATATATAGCCCCCATATAAACCGATCCCCAGATTTGGCTTGCGGAGCCTAAAAGAGAAGCAAATTTCATCCGATCCGGCTGAAATTTGGTACATGGTGTTGGTATATGGTTTCTAACAACCATGCAAAAATTGGTTTACATCGGTCCATAATTATATATAGCCCCCATATAAACCGATCCCCAGATTTGGCTTGCGGAGCCACAAAGAGAAGAAAATTTCATCCGCTCCGGCTGAAATTTGGTACATGATGTTGGTATATGGTCTCTAACAACCATGCAAAAATTGGTCCACATCGGTCCATAATTATATATAGACCCCATATAAACCGATCTCCAGATTTGGCTTGCGAAGCCTCTAAGAGAAGCATATTTAATCCGATCCGGCTGAAATTTGGTACATGGTGTTGGTATATGGTCTCTAACAATCATGCACAAATTGGTCCACATCGGTCCATAATTATATATAGCCCCCATATAAACCGATCCCCAGATTTGGCTTGTGAAGTCTCCAAGAGAAGCAAATTTCAACAAATCCGGTTGTAATTTGGAACATGGTGTTAGTATATGATCTTTAACAACCGTGCCAGAATTGGTCCATATCGGTTCATAATTATATTTAGCCCCCATATAAAACATTCTCCAGATTTGACCTCCGGAGCCTCTTGGAGGAGCAAAATTCATCCGATTCGGTTCAAATTAGGCACGTGGTGTTAGTATATGGTCGCTAACAACCATACCAAAATTGGTCCAATCACACAAAAATTGGTCCATATCGGTTCATAATCATGGTTGCCACTAGAGCCAAAAATAATCTACCAAAATTTTATTTCTATAGAAAATTTTGTCAAAATTTTATTTCTAGAGAAAATTTTGTTAAAATTTTATTCGGTTCATAATAAAATTTTCATCATTGTCAAAATTTTATTTCTATAGAAAATTTTGTCAAAATTTTATTTCTATAGAAAATTTTGTTCAAATTTTATTCGGTTCATAATCATGGTTGCCACTCGAGCCAAAAATAATCTACCAAGATTTTATTTCTATAGAAAATTTTGTCAAAAGTTTATTTCTATAGAAAATTTTGTTAAAATTTTTATTTCTATAGAAAATTTTGTGAAAATTTTATTTCTAGAGAAAATTTTGTCAAAATTTTTATTTCTATAAAAAATTTTGTGAAAATTTTATTTCTATAGAAAATTGTGTTAAAATTTTATTTCTGTAGAAAATTTTGTCAAAATTTTATGTCTACTTTGTCAAACTGAATTATATACGTATTGGATCGATCTTTTTTGATTTAATATATACCACGTATGGACTTACATACAATTTAGAAGAACTGTGTTAGGAGGTTTTAAGATACCTTGCCATCGGCAAGCGTTACCGCAATTAAGTAATTCGATTGTGGATGGCAGTGTTTAGATCAAGTTTCTACGCAATCCATGATGGAGGGTACATAAGCTTCGGCCTGGCCGAACTTACGGCCGTATATACTTGTTTTTTTTTTAATAATGGGCCCAATATTAGTGGCATACTAACTCCGTAGGTGCAATATCAACTACAGCCAGTGTTGCTAGAAGTAGGGGAAATTCCCTATATGTAGGGTTTTTCTAATATCTAGCGTCTTGTAGGGACGTAGGTCCATAATGTAGGGACATTTTCACTCAACACAATTTGTAATAATTTTAACATTTTGGTGGCTTTAGAGAAGTTAGAAGCCGGCAAGGCTTGATCTTTAACCCTTTCACTACCGAAATAAACCTAATGATAAAAACTTTAATTTTTCATCTGGTTTTACTAGTACTAACAGCATGTAAAAGAAAAGTTGTCATTTTGAGAACTTACCTCAATTACTTCAAGAGCTATATGAGCTTGTTCTATAAACTTGATTCTTGAATTGTGACCAAATGGCCTTACGAAAATAGGCGCTTTTTGGCCTATAATATTTTTGATAGTGTGAGAAAAAATACAAAAAAGAACCCGAAAAAGTATCAGCTATAATTTTTATATGAATGACCATTTACTAGAAACATACAGTAGAAAAATTGTCTCAAATTTTCATATTTTTCGTGTATTGTTAAAGAAGTTTATAAAAATGTATTTTAGTGCTCACCAATAAAGAAAATATTTATAACTTATTTAGATTAAAGCCTCCACTTTAAAATAACTTCGAGAAATAAATCGAAACTAACTGGAAAAATAGAATTTGGTGTCTTTTTCGAATGTCCTTCTAGGTGGACATCGGTAGTGAAAGGGTTAACAATGTGTGGTAACAACAGTTACCACTCGAGCCAAAAAAAAAATCTAACAAAATTTGAAGATTACCACAAAGTAACACAAATCTACCAAACGAACTTTTTCCAAAATTTTCTTTTTATAGAGATTTAACAAAAAAGAGTATTATTTTGGGTAAAATTCTACCAACTGTGGCAACCGTGGTGGTATATTCTAAGTTATATACGTTGCATACTCATGTTTTAAGATAATAAAGTACTTAGAACCATTTTTGTTTTGTAAACTTTTTTAAATTTAACGAAAAATATTGTAGGGAAAATTGTATGGGAAAGTAGGGAACTTTTTTTGTCCTTGTAGGGTAAACCGAACATTTTCCCTGGCAACATTGACTATGAGCTATAGTCAGATTGAGACAAATTTTCTTAAATATGCAACTGCGGTTTATCTCCCAGACCTATATCAATGTTACCCCACAAATATTTATGATTACTAATTCAGTAAGGGTGGTTTAGGGTATGATATAGTCGGCCCCGCCCGACTTTCAGCTTTACTTACTTGTTTTCAAATGTCTTTTCTCTTGGTTCCGAATGAATTTTGTCTCCGAATACTCATTTTAATATTTTTACTTAAGCATATACACATAGTATTTTTCCAATCTTTAATGAAATTTTCTTTGTGTATATATATTTTTAAGGCTCCAATTGGTTACTTTCATTATTTTAGTTCCAGCATACACTTTATGTCTCTCTTTCTAAACACATATATGTTTATAGTCTATTTCTAAATTAATATATGTTTGCATGCAAGCATATTATATTTACAAACATTTTATGTCCCAAACATAATAAGTTCTAATATATTAACATATATGTCCCAAACATGTTATGGTTGTTTATGAACATTATATGCTTGCACATAAAAATATTGTGTTTAAAAATTTGAGTTCCAAACATATAATTTTTACGCCCAAACATATGAAAAACAATCTTTTTCGTCCGTGTGGCACATGGAATATATACGCAAGATGACAGATATGTAGATATCACGGTTTAAAAGTTCGTTAGCTAACGTAGCACTAACGGAGCTTCATGAAAATGGGGGTAAGTAAGTAAGACCTACATGGCTTTAGTGCCCTAGAGGGTTCTCTTTTTGTTTTTAAGTGTAAAGTGATTTAACATCGACTCCATAGGGACTATCTCAAAATATAGAAGACCACGTTTCGAAGTTTTAAGTTATCTCGCCATCGCACGGATGAAAAAGGCTGTTTTTCATATATTTGGCTATAAACATTATATGTTTGGAACACAAATTTTTAAACACAATATTTTTGAGTGCAAGCATATAATGTTCATAAACTAGCATAACATGTTTGGGACATATATGTTAATATGTTAGAACATATTATGTTTGGGACATAAAATGTTTGTAAATATAATATGCTTGGATGCAAACATATATTAATTTAGAAATACCCTATAAACATATATGTGTTTAGTAGCTTGGGCGCTATTTAACAGGGAGCGATATTGAATTAAGTTGGTGGTTGTTGCTTGTTATTACAAAATTAACATTTTATTTTTCCTTGGGCAATTGATCAGCTACTTCTTTGATCCTTACAAACTGTGTGGTCCGCTGTTCGAATCCCCGTCCGGCAAAAGGTAAAATTAAAATAAAAAAAAAATCATGCAATTGAATAATTTCTTCTACAATGTTTGTATTACAGAAAAAGCTGCTAAGAACTAAAATATCTCGTGGAAGTGAGAAAGATGTGGGGGAATATACAATTGGACAGAAACAAAATTTTGAGCATTCAGGTCGAAAACCTATGTTGTTAGAGCCTATATTACCTGTTTATTTTTATAATTCGTTATGATTGTAAATATATAAATAAATAAATAAAATTTTGAGCACAATATTGTTTGGGAGAATTTTTTTTAAGCATATAATATTTTTGGGTGCAAAATGCTTCCAAAAATATATTATATGTTCACATAATAACATATTGTTTTTTGGAAGACAACATTATTGAATTTGGATGCAAAAATACAAAATGTTTGGAACTTAGACTACCCAAACATATATTGTTTAGACTAATATGCTTTCAAACATATTATATATTGGAAGAGATCAAACATATAAATGTTTGGGCAATACCCAAAAATGTATATGCTTGAAGCAAAATATGTTTGGGAGTATATGTTACAGAAGCGATTTTTTGTGAGCGTGCGGCACCCAGCAAAAAAAGCGTCGCCAAAAAAGTCATGAAAATGTTCTTTTTGAATCCGGAAGTGGTGCAAAATTGACGCAGAAGCGATGAATTTAATATGGTCTTGTCATAGGACGGAAGTCCTCCATTTCAAAAGCCGTTGCACTGAATTTGCATCACTTCTTTATGTGTGATCCGAATTCAATGTTTTGGATGTAAATTAAAATATTCTGTGATATTTTCTCAAATAAATATTTTTTTATAATTTTTTGTAATTTTTAATGGATTCTAACGCTTGTCGGAAACGTTTGACCTCAATTATTTTCAAAAATTCACATATTTTTCAGATTGGATTTAGCATTTTTTTCGACAAATTTTGAATGACTTGTACCATTTCATGTATTCTTACTCTGTTTTTAACCTATTTGAAACAAAAAAAAAGTTAAAACAAGTATATACGGCCGTAAGTTCGGCCAGGCCGAAGCTTATGTACCCTCCATCATGGATTGCGTAGAAACTTAATCTAAATACTGCCATCCACAATCGAATTACTTAAGGTGCGGTAACGCTTGGCGATGGCAAGGTATCTTAAAACCTCCTAACACCATCTTCTAAATTGTATGTAAGTCCATACGTGGTATATATTAAATCAAAAAAATCGATCCAATACGTATATAATTCAGTTTGACAAAGTAGACATAAAATTTTGACAAAATTTTCTACAGAAATAAAATTTTCTATAGAAATAAAATTTTCACAAAATTTTCTATATAAATAAAAATTCTGACAAAATTTTCTACAGAAAGAAAATTTTTACAGAAATTTCTACAGAAATAAAATTTTAACAAAATTTTCTATAGAAATAAACTTTTGACAAAATTTTCTATAGAAATAAAATCTTGGTAGATTATTTTTGGCTCGAGTGGCAACCATGATTATGAACCGAATAAAATTTGAACAAAATTTTCTAAAGAAATAAAATTTTGACAAAATTTTCTATAGAAATAAAATTTTGACATGATGAAAATTTTATTATGAACCGAATAAAATTTTAACAAAATTTTCTCTAGAAATAAAATTTGACAAAATTTTCTATAGAAATAAAATTTTGGTAGATTATTTTTGGCTCTAGTGGCAACCATGATTATGAACCGATATGGACCAATTTTTGTGTGATTGGACCAATTTTGGTATGGTTGTTAGCGACCATATACTAACACCACGTGCCTAATTTGAACCGGATCGGATGAATTTTGCTCCTCCAAGAGGCTCCGAGGTCAAATCTGGAGAATGTTTTATATGGGGGCTATATATAATTATGGACCGATATGGACCAATTCTGGCACGGTTGTTAAAGATCATATACTAACACCATGTTCCAAATTACAACCGGATTGGATGAAATTTGCTTCTCTTGGAGACTTCGCAAGCCAAATCTGGGGATCGGTTTATATGGGGGATATATATAATTATGAACCGATGTGGACCAATTTTTGCATGGTTGTTAGAGACCATATACCAATATCATGTACCAAATTTCAGGCGGATCGGATGAAATTTGCTTCTCTTTGAGGCTCCGCAACCCAAATCTGGAGATCGGTTTATATGGGGTCTATATATAATTATGGACCGATATGGACCAATTTTTGCATGGTTGTTAGAGACCATATACCAACACCATGTACCAAATTTCAGCCGGATCGGATGAAATTTGCTTCTCTTTGAGGCTCCGCAAACCAAATCTGGGGATCGGTTTATATGGGGGCTATATATAATTATGGACCGATGTGGACAAATTTTGGCATGATTGTTAGAGACCATATATCAACACCATGTACCAAATTTCAGCCGGATCGGATGAATTATGCTTCTCTTAGAGGCTCCACAAGCCAAATCTGCGGATCGGTTTATATGGGGGCTATATATAATTAAGGACCGATATTGACCAATTTTTGCATGGTTGCTAGAGACCACATACCAACGTCATGTACCAAATTTCAGCCGGATCGGATGAAATTTGCTTCTCTTTGAGGCTCCGCAAGCCAAATCTGGGGATCGGTTTATATGGGGGCTATATATAATTATGGACCGATGTGAACCAATTTTTGCATGGTTGTTAGAGACCATATACCAACACCATATACCAAATTTCAGCCGGATCGGATGAAATATGCTTCTGTTAGAGGCTCCACAAGCCAAATCTGAGGGTCCCTTTATATGGGGGCTATACGTAAAAGTGGACCGATATGGCCCATTTTCAATACCATCCGACCTACATCGATAACAACTACTTGTGCCAAGTTTCAAGTCGATAGCTTGTTTCGTTCGGAAGTTAGCGTGATTTCAACAGACGGACGGACGGACATGCTTAGATCGACTCAGAATTTCACCACGACCCAGAATATATATACTTTATGGGGTCTTAGAGCAATATTTCGATGTGTTACAAACGGAATGACAAAGTTAATATACCCCCATCCTATGATGGAGGGTATAATTACACATTAACCCCCATTTTCATGAAGCTCCGTTAGTGCTACATTAGCTAACGAACTTTTAAACCGTACTATAGACATATCTGTCATCAGTTAGGCACCTAACTGCTAAAAATTTTTCAGTTAAAGTTAACCGGAGAGATGATATTTCCATTTTGCTTTCTGTTAACTGGCAGTTAAAGTCTAACGGAGATACATGAAAATGGCCGTAAAAGTATGAAAAAATCAAGTTATAAAAAATTTAATCAAAAGAACTTCCTGGGTAGTTAAAATAAAGGACATCATTGGGAGTGCATCTTCTGGAAGTGCTTTTAAAGTTGTGCCTTTGGAAGAACTTCCAAATTTTTTTGCTGGGCAATTGTTAGCAAAAACCAAGTAATTCGCATTTGACTGACGCAATCCATGGTGATGGGTACATATGGTTCGTCCCCATATATACTTGATTTATTATGGTATAATTTCTTCTTTTTAGATTTTTACCATAGGTTTATTAATATTAATCAATGACACTGTATTGACTAAATTTTCTGATGAACCATTTTGGCGTCACATTACTGAACCATGTCGAACATTCAGCAGGGATAACTGGTGGTAATACATTTTGATGACAAATAATTTTAATCCAAAAACTTCAATAAGACCTAAATTTTTAGCTATTATGATGTATAAAATTGTTTTCTTCTAATTCATTTTGTATTTCAATTATTCACTTTTTATACAATGGTTTTAATATTAATTTCAAAGTAAGTATCATGAATTGTCCTCTCTACATCTGATACGAAATAAACCACCCAAAGTATACCAATCTTGGCGGTAATGCAATTCCAATGAAAACTCTAATTGCTTGGATGTACAAAGGATGAGTATTGTTTATTTGCTATAAAATAATTATATAAAGTACAATGAAAATTTAAAAATTATTACAATGCTTACATTTTTTTTTTGTGAACAGCAGAATGGGACAAAATCAAGGCCTGAAGGGCTTTTATATGACAAAAGGAACACTAAAAATTTACGAATACAAATAAAAGTATATATTGTATAATATGAACATCAATAAAATTATTGTTCAGTGGATGCGGTTCAAACCCCGTCGTACCCACTCCCATTGTCCATTTTAGTGTTGCCATCTTTAGGGGTGCCATCATCGACATTTATTATTTATTTTATACTTGCAACATTGGTTTTCACTAGTGAAACACGAACTTAATACCATCCTTAAAATAATACAAATATTATCATAGCAAATCTTTTAAGAACCAACATTATTAGTATCGCAATCGATTACTGTTTTTGATTTTCCTGAAATAAAAGAATATAGAAATATTTAATACATTATTTAATGCATAATCAATGAAATTAACTCACTTTTTAAATCGAATATATCGACTATTTGGGCGAACGGGTATTCCACCATTAAAGCTATGAAAAATGATGCTATCACGGCCAGAATATATGTGTTTCCAAGAAGTTTAAACTAAACAGAAAAAAATATTGCAAACACGTTTCCGATTAAAATTTTTATTGGACTTTTACAAACATTCAACTAACAATATAATCGATTCAACAATTTTTTTAATTAAAACAAAAGTCAATCACAAAATTAATTCTATCAATTAAATTTTTTAATTGGACCAATTAAGTTTTTAATTTAACTATGGTGAGTGATACTATGCTTTGCATCATTTGTGATTGAATAAATTTCAATTAAAAATTAATTGGATAAATTAACTTTTTTTGAGTCATTTTGTTTTTAATTCGATCTTTGTTTGTTTAAATAATGTATTTATTATAAATTAATTTTGTGATTGAAGACAAAAACAATTTTTTTTCTGTGTTTGGAAAACAATAATAAATGGAAAACATATAGAAATATGGAAAAAAATGGAAACATGGAAGACAATAATATATTTGTACATTATTTTCGGCCTAGACTCATTGGCATCGGAGAAGTTCCCACTATAGAGGGTTATACCAACTGGAGAACTAAACACGAACTATTCGTAAGATGACCATTGCTTGTTTCATACAGTTGGAAGATGTTTAAATAAGATAATTAATATTGGTCAATATATTTTTGTATAAAGCTGGTATGAATAGTTTATTTATTTTTAATAATTCATTTTAAAGAGAATAAACTTTTTCAATTTTTGCTTTGGATCATTCCCCATCAAGTTGTGATAAAATTTGCTTAAACAAGTTAGATTTTATTTAACATTTTTTTGAAAATCTATCCAAATAGATTAATCCAATTTTGGTTTTGTCCATAATCGACTTTTAAGAAAACTTCGAGAAGTAGAAAAGAGAATTTGATGTGGTCCTTTTTATGTTGACAACATTTTTGAAACATACTTGGATTAAAAATAAAATCATTGGCTTACGAAAAAGCTCTTAAAAACTATTAAAAACAAACTAAAATAAAAAAAAATTAGCAATTAATGCAAATTAAATGTAGCATAACAATTTTTCACGATTAGATTTCTTTACCAATAAATTTTAAATGAAATAACCTTTTTGAGTCGTTGCTTTGAATCATTCCCCTTCATTGGTTCTTTGAAAAATGTTGTAATTTCATCGTGTGTTTCAAGATCATATGTTATACCCGCCACCATAGGATGGGGAGTATATTAACTTTGTCATTCCGTTTGTAACACATCGAAATATTGCTCTAAGACCCCATAAAGTATATATATTCTGGGTCGTGATGAAATTCTGAGTCGATCTAGCCATGTCCGTCCGTCTGTTGAAATCACGCTAACTTCCGAACGAAACAAGCTATCGACTTGATACTTGGCACAAGCAGTTGTTATTGAATTAGGTCGGCTGGACAAATGGGCCATATTGGTCCACTTTTACGTATAGCCCCCATATAAACCTACGCTCAGATTTGGTTTGCGGAGCCTCTAAGAGAATATTTTATCCAATCTGACTGAAATTTGGTAAATGGTGTTAGTATATGGTCTCTAACAGCTATGCAAAAATTGGTCCATATCGGTCCATAATTACATATAGCCTCCATATAAACCGATCCCCAGATTTGGCTTGCCTATTCTCTAAGAGAAGCAAATTTCATCCGATTCCGTTTAAATTTGGTACGTGGTGTTAGTATATGGTCTATAACAACCACGCCAGAATTGGTTCATATCGGTCCGTAATTATATATAGCCCCCATATAAACCGATCTCCAGATTTGACCACCGGAGCATCTTGGAGAAGCAAAATTCATCCGATCCCGTTGAAATTTAGTACGTGGTGTTAGTATATGGTCTATAATAACCACGCCAGAATTGGTCCATATCGGTCCATAATTATATATAGCCCCCATATAAACCGATCCCCAGATTTGACTTGCGGAGCCTCTAAGAGAAGCAAATTTCATCCGATCCGGCTGAAATTTGGTACATGGTGTTGGTATATGGTGTCTAACAATCATGCAAAAATTGGTCCATATCGGTCCATAATTATATGTAGCCCCCATATAAACCGATCTCCAGATTTGACCTCCGGAGACTCTTGAAGGAGCAAAACACATCTGATCCGGGGAAACTTAGTACGTGGTGTTAGTATATTGTTTTTAACAACCATGCAATTTGACCTCCGGAGCCTCTTGAAGTAGCAAAATTCATCCGATCCGGATAAAATTTGGTACATTGCGCTAATATATGACCGATAACAACCATGCCAAAATTGGTCCGTATCGTCATATATAGCCCCAAGATAAACCGATCACCAATCACAGAAAAATTGGCCCTTTTCGGTTCATAATCACGATTGCCACTTGAGCCAAAACTAACATAATCTACCAAAATTTTATTGTCATAGAAAATTTTGTAAAAATTTTATATTTCTATAGAAATGTTTGTTAAAATTTTATTTCTATAGAAAATTATGTCAAAATTTTATTTCTATAGAAAATTATGTCAACATTCTATTTCTGTAGAACATTTTGTCAAAACGTAGTTTCTATAGAAAATTTTGTTAAATATTTATTTGTATAGAAAATTTTGTCAAAATTTTATTTCTATAGAATATTTTTTCAGAATTGAATTTCTGTAGAAAATATTGTCAAAATTTTATTTCTATAGAAAATGAATAAAGCACATCTTAGTTGGAGAGGAATATTTTGCAAAATCTTCCAAGACATCAAGAATTCTACCAATCTACCAAACTGTAAAAAATCTGCCATTTTTGGTAGAATCGTGTTCACCCCATATTTCAACCTCATATTTCAATTCTGGTTTTATAATTACCGCACAAAAGTTCATGTCTGTTCGTAATTATTTCTTCACTATATATACCGATCAAGAACATTTATCGGCCTTTGTTTTGCCTAATATATATCCCGCATGGACTAATGTACAATTTAGAAGATGATGTTAAGAAGTTTTAAGATGCATTGCCATGGGCCGCAACCCAAATAATTCAATGTTAGCGGTCATTGAATTATTTCTGTGGGTGACCGTCTTTAGTAGAAGTTTCTACGCAATACATTGCGTTATAAACCCAAACAATTAATTTTAATAAATAAATAATTTCTTAATTCACATTACAAATGGAGCCATGCTATAAACGTCAGTTTTTCAACTCGAAAAAACAAAGTACCCCAAATGGAAAAAATTTCACTAGTTTTTCACATTTTTTGGTTTTGTATGGGATTTTGCAGCGGAAATCGAACATAGTACCGGCCTTTATCGGGAACTATTTACTTTCCCTCAAGAAGTTAAATCGGGAGACCGAAGAAAATGAGGATTAATCAAACCCTTACCGATATAAACCATAACCTCTGAATTGCATTTTCAGGACAATTGCATAGAAATTGTGATGTCTATGTTAGATGCCCAATCCCTTTATGCTATAGCGAAATATGAACCGATGTCATTCTATGGTAATGGGTAAAAAAATTCGATTAACCGAAAATTTGGAAAAAGTTGATAAGTTCGGCTTTAACCGGTTAAAGTAAGTACAATGTTCAATTTTCTAGCTGAAACCCAGCTTATTTTCACGGTTACTTTTTTGTAATAAATTAATTTAGAAATATTAAATGGTTCGCAATCAATGCATTGAATCTTTTCCATCCATTATTTGAGAAGACTTGATAAAAATGTAATCGTCTTCATATATATATTTTTGCACTTTTAATTTAGTGTTTTGGTGAAAAACCCAAGCATAGTACTCACCTTTAACCAGTTTTGGAAAAAAACAAAAATCGGTATACAAATTAGATTTTGGGATAAACCGAAAACCTTTGTTTCAAAAACCCGGTTATTTGCACATCCTGCACAATATGGTGTAATTCATAAAATAATAACAGAAGGTAAGTACTATGTTCGCTTTTCACGTTGAAATTTTCGTGGTTAAAACAGTTCAATACAAAGCAGATAAATTAACTCAATTGATACGCAGTTTCTTGTTCCTCTATATTTCGGGAAGACTTTACAGGAATAAGTTTGTTTTCATTTATAATTTTGATTATTTAAGGAAAAGTAATCGCGAAAATAAAATGTGTTTCAACCCGAAAACCGAACATAGTACCCATCTATAGACCGAGAAAGATATAGACGTCTCAAGTCCATATACAGCGCTGTAGTTTGCTGCACACCGTAGATGGCATGTCTATACATTTTTTGGTGTATGCTAATAATTTAACACTAGCCATAGGCAAAGAAAATGTATAGACGTCTTATGACAATTCACAATTATTTTGTTTATTTTCAGTGCTCAGTCATCTAAGTCAAGTGACTCAATTTCTTTTTGTAAGACGAGAATTACCATATGTACAAATCAGTCAATTTGCATTTAAAGAAGGTGTGGATGTACAGAATTTTATATGCCTTCACAATATTTGGTGTTTTATCAAAAGTTATGTCAGGCAGGGTCCCAGCAAAAACTGGGTAACCCCTAGTGATTCCTCCAGCATTACCTGTAATGAAAACTACTTACTTCTTTCAATATTTCCTTTTATCATTACCAGTAATAACAAGTAAGGAAAGTCTAAAGTCGGGCGGGGCCGACTATATTATACCCTGCACCACTTTGTAGATCTAAATTTTCGATACCATAATATCACTCGATCTGGACAGAATTTGATAGACTTCTACAAAATCTATAGACTCAAAATTTAAGTCGGCTAATGGACTAGGGTGGAACACAATGTTAGTAAAAAAAAATATGGGAAACATTGAAATCTGAAGCAATTTTAAGGAAACTTCGCAAAAGTTTATTTATGATTTATTGCTCGATATATATGTATTAGAAGTTTAGGAAAATTAGAGCCATTTTTACAACTTTTCGACTAAGCAGTGGCGATTTCATAAGGAAAATGTTGGTATTTTGACAATTTTTGTCCAAATCAGAAAAACATATATATGGGAGCTATATCTAAATATGAACCGATTTCAACGAAATTTGGCACGCATAGCTACAATGCTAATTCTACTCCCTGTGCAAAATTTCAATTAAATCGGAGTAAAAGATTGGCCTCTGTGGTCATATGAGTGTAAATCGGGCGAAAGCTATATATGGGAGCTATATCTAAATCTGAACCGATTTCAACCAAATTTGGCACACATAGCTACAATGCTAATTCTACTCCCTGTGCAAAATTTCAACTAAATCGGAGCAAAAAATTGGCCTCTGTGGTCATTTGAGTGTAAATCGGGCGAAAGCTATATATGGGAGCTATATCTAAATCTGAACCGATTTCAACCAAATTTGGCACGCATAGCTATAATGCTAATTCTACTCCCTGTGCAAAATTTCAACTAAATCGGAACAAAAACTTGGCCTCTGTGGGCAAATGAGTGTAAATCGGGCGAAAGCTATATATGGGAGCTATATCTAAATCTGAACCGATTAGGCTGATATTTTGCAAGTTTTTCGAGACTCATAAAATATTCGGATGTATGGAATTTGAGGAAGATCGGTTGATATACACGCCAATTATGACCAGATCGGTGAAAAATATATATGGCAGCTATATCTAAATCTGAACCGATTTTTTCCGAAATCAATAGGGATCGTCTTTGAGCCGAAACAGGACCCTATACCAAATTTTAGGACAATCGGACTAAAACTGCGAGCTGTACTTTGCACACAAAAATACATCAACAGACAGACGGACAGACAGACAGACAGACGGACATCGCTAAATCGACTCAGAATTTAATTCTAAGACGATCGGTATACTAAGACTTTTCCTTCTTGGCGTTACATACAAATGCACAAACTTATTATACCCTGTACCACAGTAGTGGTGAAGGGTATAAATATGGGAAACATTTAAATCTGCGGCAATCTTAAGGAAACTTCGCAATCTTAAGGAAACTTATAATTTATCGCTCGATATATATGTATTAGAAGTGTAAGAAAATTAGAGTAATTTTTTCAACTATTCGACTCAGCAGTGGCGATTTTACAAGGAAAATGTCGGTATTTTGACCATTTTTGTCGAAATCAGAAAAACATATATATGGGAGCTATAACTAAATCTGAACCGATTTCAACCAAATTTGGCACGCATAGCAACAATGCTAATTCTACTCCCTGTGCAAAATTTCAACTAAATCGGAGCAAAAAATTAGCCTCTGTGGTCATATGAGTGTAAATCGGGCGAAAGCTATATATGGGAGCTATATCTAAATCTGAACCGATTACCACCAAATTTGACACGCATAGCTATAATGCTAATTCTACTCCCTGTGCAAAATTTCAACTAAATCGGAGCAAAAAATTGGCCTCTGTGGACAAAGGAGTGTAAATCGGGCTAAAGCTATATATGGGAGCTATATCTAAATCTGAACCGATTTGGATGATATTTTGCAAGTTTTTCGAGACTCATAAAATATTGAGATGTACGGAATTTGAGGAAGATCGGTTGATATACACGCCAATTATGACCAGATCGGTGAAAAATATATATGGTAGCTATATCTAAATCTGAACCGATTTTTTCCAAAATCAATAGGGATCGTCTTTGAGCCGAAACAGGACCCCATACCAAATTTTAGGACAATCGGACTAAAACTGCGAGCTGTACTTTGCAAATCGTACTACTTTCAGCATTACAAAAGTTTTAATGTGTTAACATTCACAATAACTACCAGTTACCGTTCGCCGATTACGAACACACATCATATCTTGGAGTTCGAGTTCGAATACTGCCGAGACGCCCATTTTTAAAATCCATGCTGTGGACTTTTCGATTAACCTGTTATTGAATAGATTAAGAATGTTATACGTTAATACTTACCAGAAATAAAAATGATACATTCATCGGCTCGGTATAACTTCCATAGATCATAAACATAATGAGCAAATGCCACAGATATATTTGGTAAGAAATCCGTGCAATGGGCCAAGCTAAGAATCCTTGAAGTAAAAACATGTAGTATTTTTTTGTAGTTACACTGAAAAAAAAGCATACTCGGTTCCAAAGATTTTGTCTTTACTTTAAAAAATTTGGTATTGATTCCGAGCCAAAGAAGCGGAGAATACAAGTAAGGATACTTTTAAGACACAATTCTCTTTTAAATTTAGGTTTTGTGTACTTGCTTCTAGGAAGCAAATTTTAATTTTTCGCTTTCTCAGCCTTTTTTCTTCATATGCTATCAAAGTCCTTTAAAAACGAGTTAACGGCAACTTTATTTTCCAAATTTAGACTCGACTTCCAGTAGAAATTATGCTATGTTTGAAGTAAAAAACTTCTTTAAAATAAAGTTTTGAAAAACATGTCCTATATTTGAACGATTTTTTGCTTTGTAGTCAAGATGCAAAAAGACAACAAATTTAAAGACAATTTCATTAAATTTAAAGAATTTTTCTGAATTATTAAAGTCAAGTTGACCTTAGCCTATAAATTTTTTCTTTCATGTTAAGATACCCATTTTTAAGTCAAATCACTTAATTATAAGGACAATAGGACTTCATTGAAAAGTTTATCGACTTTTGGACAAGGAAAATAACTTTATTTTAGAGAAATGCGTCTTCTATGCTAAGCAAAATATGTATTCGTATTTTAAAGACATGAAATCTTTGACCTCACGACAATATTTTTTTCAGTGTAGCTTTTGTAGAAAAACGAAAACCAAAACAAATACCTCCTATGCGAGACATATTTCTCAAAATCACAATGATGGCCACAATTGTCACTGTTAGATGTTTGTGTAACAGAGGATATAGGGCCGTCCAAATAGTATGCTCTTTGAACAAAAGTTTTGATCCTAAGCTCCATATGACAGATATGGCTAAGAGGCCATACAGTGGCGCTGATTCTAATATGTTCGCGACAAATCGCTTATATTTATCGTGTCTTAGATACTTGAAATACAATTCACCACATATGATGCCAACAAAAAAGCCAGTCAGATTACTATAAGTACTAAGATATAATACCTTTCCGGTTTCAATATTTTTCCAGTACATGTGTCGAAAACTCCTATAAAGCAATTTGTAATACATGAACTTGTTATTTCAAATATTCATAAGTTCCCAGCAAAAAAAGAGCTCCTAAAAATGTAGTTTTGGATCCCCAATGTTTGATCCGGAAGTAGCATAAACTTGGATCATCTTCAATAACTTTTACTTGAGCTTGTCATAGGATGGAAGTACTCCGTTCTTGGATCATTTGCATTGCTTTAGAAGTTTGCCTTGGAAGTTCATTTTTTTACTTTTATCAATATTTTTATTACACTTTTATTTTCTTATTATCTAATTTCTACGATTTGAAAAACTTTTTACGTTGAACTTTGGTCTGTTGGCACCTTAAGAGAACGCCTTAGCACAGTCGGCCACAAACGCCATTGAATACGATGCATCGAAAAGTCAATTCAAATGTTTTTGATATGGTCGTATTATGAAACCAAGGCATTACATTATAACTACTTCTTGAGATGTTTTTTTATTAGTATGAATGAAGTAATAAAGAACACAAAAAATCTCACCAGCGACAAATATTTTTTTCCAAATATTTATTTAAAATATTGTGATGCGGACGGATGCCCAATACTTCAACAGCCGATGCACCATGAATTTGCGCCACTTCTTGAGATACGATCCGAATTTAGTGTTTGGGATATTAATTTAAAAATATTGAGATATTTGCCAAATAAATAATCCGTTTTGTTTTGTTATTGTTGGATTTTTTTCTTTAATCATTGTTGTTGTTTTTTTTTTATTTCAGCTTAAAACCATGCATTGACTAAACTACTAGTGTAGCTTAACCAACAGGGGAAAAGAATGTTTGTCAAATTTATTTGCGCAAATCCCTATAGACTGCAAGATGATTGGATGGACGCACGTTTCGGAATTACCACATTCCTCATCAGCATCCTCTACTTGCAGCAAAACTATCAACCAATTATCAGAATAAATTCAGGCATTTCACTAAGCCCAAAAGTAAACCACACTTGAACCTTCCGAAAAAAGGTTTTACATGATAGCCGGCTTATGTCGAAATAAATTCGTACAAACATATCTCTTTTCCTTTACCACCGTCAAATCATCGATTTGAGTGCAGTTGGCAGGGCTTATTTTGAGCGTGCATCCTCCTTTTTTGGTAATTCCGAAACGTGCGTCCATCCAACCATCTTGCAGTCTATAGGGCTTTGCCCAAATAGATTTGACAAACATTCTTTTCCCCTGTTGGTTAAGGTAAACTTGTAGTTTAGTCAAGGCATGGTTTTAAGCTGAAATAAAAAAAAAACAACAACAATGACCAAATAAATAATTTTTGTATATTTTATGGTTTTTAATGTACTCGTATTCTAACGCTTTTCCGAAGCGTTTTTTCAAAACTTCGAAACTTTTCTAGAATGAATTTAACATTTTTTTTTCGACAAAATTTAAAGAATTTGTACACTTTTATTAATTTTTGCTCTGTTTTTAACATATTTTAAAAAATTGAATCGAAATAACTTCCATTGTAGTTAAAGTAATTGTGCCTTTAGAACAACTTCCAAATTTTTTTGCTGGGGCATTTTATAAGACTGATCCAAAAGTAAAAAAAATTGATGGAAGATTACGGTATGCTCTTAAAAAGAAATGTTTGTGGAACAACATCCAATTTTTTTGCTGGGTTACTAAAATTTCATTCACATTACACTTCCAAAATCCACTTTAACTAGATATCAATTGTCATTTGCCTTATAGAAAAGGGATTTAAAACCCACTTTTAGTCGATTTTGAGCCTAATGTGAATGGGCTATAAGAGACAACTTACTCGAATGTGACTAAACTCAGGGCGTCTAATTTTTTAATGTGGCTTATTATGCTAGGTAATGCTATTCCTACTATACCAATTGATGTGTATATGAATTTTTTATATTGGGGAAATCTGAAATGTACAGAGTATTTAAAGTATTAATTTTAGAAATCTATAAAGGGTTAATAAAGGAGTTTCCAATAAGAGTGTTATCATGGTATTAAAAAAAAAATATAATTTTTTGAGATAAATGATCAAATGTTTGTTTCGTACCCTCATACAAAAATTCTGCTTAAATCGGCATTCCCTGTTTGCTGTTATATTTTTGTACTTTGTGGTCTAGCGGACAACAATTTTTAAGTTCTAAAATGGGACCTAAAGTACATTCAAAATTAATTTATTTGTATATTCCTGATCAATAATATCCATAAATGCTCCTAAATGCATTTTGTTTGATGTTATTCGTAAAACTTCTTTTCACTGTCTTCTATATTTGAAGTTAGTTCATATGTAGACTATGTAAAACAAAAAAGGCGGATTAAATACATATGTAATCAACTTCAGTTTATATATAGCTCTATAAACCTGTATATAAACGAGTCCATAAATAATTATGACTAGAGGTCGATTTATACGGCGCTATATACAATTATGGGTCGATATGGACCAATTTTTGCGTTGTTAGCGTAACATCGCGTACCAAATTTCAACAAGATCAAAGAGACTCCGGAAGTTAAATATGGGGATCGGTTTATATGGGGGTCATACCTAAAAGTGCCCAGCAAAAAAAGCGTCGCCAAAAAAGTAATGAAAATGTTCTTTTTGGATCCGGAAGTGGTGCAAAATTGACGCAGAAGCGATGAATTTAACATTGGCTTATCATAGGACGGAAGTCCTCCATTTCAACAGCCGTTGCACAGAATTTGCATCACTTCTTTAGATGTGATCCGAATTCAATGTTTTGGATCTAAATTAAAAAATTCTATGATATTTTGTCAAATAAATAATTTTTATAATTTTCTATAATTTTTAATGTATTCTAATGCTTGCGGGAAATGTTTGACCTCAAATATTTTCAAAAATTCACAATTTTTTCAGAATGGATTTAGCATTTTTCTCGACAAAATTTAAATGATTTGTACCATTTTATGAATTCTTACACTGTTTTTAACCTATTTGAAACAAAAAAAGTTAAAGTTATCCATTAAAAGTATGAAAAAATCAAGTTATATAAAATTGAATTAAAAGAACTTCCTGGGTAGTTAAAATAAAGAACATCATTGGGAGTGCATCTTCTGGAAGTATTTTTAAAGTTGTGCCTTTGGAAGAACTTCCAAATTTTTTTGCTGGGTGGTCCAATATAGCCCATTTTCAATAGCATCTGACCTACACTAGTAACAACTACACACATTTTAACAAAAATATTTTAGTAATTGCAACATCATACAAATTAGTTAATAATTTTTGTCAAATTGATATTTTGGAAGAACAAAAAATTGGAATATAACATTTTTCAAACGTCTTTAGCGCTATATGAAGTTCAAGACAGGCACAAATTGAGAAAAAAATACTCATTTGAGAAGCTTATGAACTCAATTTAAAACAAGTATATACGGCCGTAAGTTCGGCCAGGCCGAAGCTTATGTACCCTCCATCATGGATTGCGTAGAAACTTCTTCTAAACACTGCCATCCACAATCGAATTACTTAAGTTGCGGTAACGCTTGCCGATGGCAAGGTATCTTAAAACCTCCTCCTAACACCATCTTCTAAATTGTATGTAAGTCCATACGTGGTATATATTAAATCAAAAAAGATCGATCCAATCCATATATAATTCAGTTTGACAAAGTAGACATAAAATTTTGACAAAGTTTTCTACAAAAATAAAATTTTGACAAAAATTTCTACAGAAATAAAATTATAACAAAATTTTCTATAGAAATAAACTTTTGACAAAATATTCTATAGAAATAAAATCTTGGTAGATTATTTTTGGCTCGAGTGGCAACCATAATTATGAACCGAATAAAATTTTAACAAAATTTTCTATAGAAATAAAATTTTGACAAAATTTTCTATAGAAATAAAATGTTGACAATGATGAAAATTTTATTATGAATCGAATAAAATTTTAACAAACGTTTCTCTAGAAATAAAATGTTGACAAAATTTTCTATAGAAATAAAATTTTGACAAAATTTTCTATATAAATAAAATTTTGGTAGATTATTTTTGGCTCTAGTGGCAACCATGATTGTGAACCGATACGGACCAATTTTTGTGTGATTGGACCAATTTTGGTATGGTTGTTAGCGACCATATACTAACACCACGTTCCTAATTTGAACCGGATCGGATGAATTTTGCTCCTCCAAGAGACTCCGGAGGTCAAATCTGGAGAACGTTTTATATGGGGGCTATATATAATTATGAACCGATATGGACCAATTCTGGCACGGTTGTTAAAGATCATACACTATTTAACACCATGTTCAAAATTACAACCGGATTGGATGAAATTTGCTTCCCTTTGCGGCCATCCATCATCATCCACATCGGTCCATAATTATATATAGACCCCATATAAACCGATCTCCAGATTTGGCTTGCGAAGCCTCAAAGAGAAGCAAATTGAATCCGATCCGGCTAAAATTTGGTACATGATGTTGGTATATGGTTTCTAACAACCATGTAAAAATTGGTCCACATCGGTCCATAATTATATATAGACCCCATATAAACCGATCTCCAGATTTGGCTTGCGAAGCCTCAAAGAGAAGCAAATTGCATCCGATCCGGCTGAAATTTGGTACATGGTATTGTTATATTGTCTCTAACAACCGTGCAAAAATTATACCCTCCATCATAGGATGTGGGGTACATTAACTTTATCATTCCGTTTGTAACACATCGAAGTATTGCTCTCAGACCCCATAAAGTATATATATATTCTGGGTCGTGGTGAAATTCTGAGTCGATCTAAGCATGTCCGTCCGTCCGTCAATGTCCGTCTGTTGAAATCACGCTAACTTCCAAACGTAACAAGCTATCGATTTTAAACTTGGCACAATTAGTTGTTATTGATATAGGTCGGATGGTATTGCAAATGGGCCATATCGGTCTACTTTTACGTATAGCCCCAATATAAACGGAACCCAGATTTGGCTTGCGGATCCTTTAAGAGAAGCAAATTTCATCCGATCCGGCTGAAATTTGGTACATGGTGTTAGTATATGGTCTCTAACAATCATGGAATAATTGGTCCGCATCGGTCGATAATTATATAGCCCCATATAAAACGGTCCCCAGATTTGACCTCCGGAGCCTTTTGGAGAAGCAAAATTCATCCGATCCGGTTGAAGTTTGGTACGTGGTGTTAGTATATAGTATTTAAAAACCATGCCAAAATTGGTCCATATCGGTCGATAATCATACACAGATGAAAAAGTCTGTTTTTCATATGTTTGGCTATAAACATTATATGTTTGGAACACAAATTTTTAAACACAATATTTTTGAGTGCAAGCATATAATGTTCATAAACTAGCATAACATTTTTGGGACATATATGTTAATATGTTAGAACATATTATGTTTGGGACATAAAATGTTTGTAAATATAATATGCTTGGATGCAAACATATATTAATTTAGAAATAGCCTATAAACATATATGTGTTTAGTAGCTTGGAGCGCTATTTAACAGGGAGCGATATTGAATTAAGTTGGTGGTTGTTGCTTGTTATTACAAAATTAACATTTTATTTTTCCTTGGGCAATTGATCAGCTACTTCTTTGATCCTTACAAACTGTGTGGTCCGCTGTTCGAGTCCCCGTCCGGCAAAAGGTAAAATTAAAATAAAAAAATCATAAAATTGAATAATTTCTTCTACGATGTTTGTATTACAGAAAAATGTGCTAAGAACTAAAAAGTCTCGTGGAAGTGAAAAAGATGTCGGGGAATATACAATTGGGCAGAAACAAAATTTCAGGTCGAAAACCTTTGTTGTTAGCACCTATATTACCTGTTTATTTTCATAATTCATTATGATTGTAAATATATAAATAAATAAATAAAATTTTTAGCACAATATTGTTTGGGAGAATGTTTTTTAAGCATATAATATTTTTGGGTGCAAAATGCTTCCAAACATATTATATGTTCACATAATAACATATTGTTTTTTAGAAGACAACATTATTGAATTTGGATGCAAAAATACAAAATGTTTGGAACTTAGACTACCCAAACATATATTGTTGAGACCAATATGCTTTCAAACATATTATATATTGGAAGAGATCAAACATATAAATGTTTGGGCAATACCCAAAAATGTATATGCTTGAAGCAAAATATGTTTGGGAGTATATGTTACAGAAGCGATTTTTTGTGAGCGTGTATATAGCCCCCCATATAAACCGATCCCCACATTTGGCTTGCGGAGCCTCTAAAAGAACCTAATTTCATCCGATCCGCCTGAAATTTGGTACATGGTATTAGTATATGGTCTCTAACAACCATGCAAAAATTATATATAGCCCCCATATAAACCGATCCCCAGATTTAACCTCCGGAGCCCCTTGGAAGAGTAAAATTCATCCGATTCGGTTGAAATTTGGTACGTGATGTTAATATATGATATTTAACAACCATGCGAAAAGTGGTACATATCAGTCCAAAATCATATATAGCCCCCATATAAACCGATCCGAGATTTGGTTTTGGAGCCACTTGGCCGATTCAGTTGAAATATGATATATTGTGCTAGTATATTGCCGCTTACAACCATACCAAACTAGGTCCATATCGGTTTATAATTATATATAGACATCAGATAAACCGATCCCCATTCACACAAAAATTGGTCTATATCGGTTATAATTTTATACAGCCCCATATAAAGCGACCCCCATATTCTAATTCTGGGTCTATAATTACCGCGCAAAAGTCCATGTCGGTTCGTAATTATTCGTAGACTTACCTATATATACCAGTTTTTGTCTAATATATACCACGTATGGACTAAGTTACAATTTAGAAGACGATGTTAAGAAGTTTTAAGATATCTTGCCACCGGTAAATATTACCACAACGCAAGTAATTCGATTGTGGGTGACAGTCTTTCGTAGAAGTTTCTACGCAATCCATGGTGGAGGGTACATAAGATTCGGCCTGGCCGAATTTACGGCCGCATATACTTGTTTTTTTTTTTTTTATACCCTCCACCATAGGATGGGGGAATATTAACATTGTCATTCCGTTCGAAATATTGCTCTAAGACCCCATAAAGTATATATATTCTGGGTCGTGGTGAAATTCTGAGTCGATCTGAGCATGTCCGTCCGTCCGTCTGTTGAAATCACGCTAACTTCCGAACGAAACATGCTTGGACTTGAAACTTGGCACAAGTAGTTGTTATTGATGTAGGTCGGATGGTATTGCAAATGGGCCATATCGGTCCACTTTTACGTATAGTCCCCATACAAACGGACCCCCAAATGTGGCTTGCCGATCCTCTAAGAGAAGCAAATTTCATCCGATCCGGCAGAAATTTTGTACATGGTGTTAGTATATGGTCTCTAACAACCATGCAAAAATTGGTTCACATCGGTCAATAATTATATATAGCCCCCATATAAACCGATCCCCCGATTTGGCTTGCGAGGCCTCTAAGTGACGCAAATTTCATCCGATCCGGCTGAAATTTGGTACATGGTGTTAGTATATGGTATCTAACAACCATGCAAAAATTGGTCCACATCGGTATATAATTATATATAGCCCCCATATAAACCGATCAACAGATTTGACCTCCGGAGCCTCTTGGAAGACCAAAATTCATCTGATTCAGTTGAAATTTGGTACGTGGTGTTAATATATTGCCTCAAACTCCCATGCAAAAATTGGTCGAAATCGGTCCATAATTATATATAGCCCCCATATAAACCGATCCCCAGATTTGACCTCCGGAGCCCCTTGGAAGAGCAAAATTCATCCGATTCGGTTGAAATTTGGTACGTGATGTTAGTATATGGTATCCAACAACCATGCAGGAATTGGTTCATATCAGTCCATAATTATATATAGCACCCATATAAACCGATCCCCAGATTTGACCTCCGGTGCCTTTTGGAGAAGCAAAATTTATCCGATCTGGTTGAAAATTTTTACGTGGTAGTAGTATATGATATTTAACAACCATGCCAAAAGTGGTCCATATCAGTCCATAATCACATATAGCCCCCATATAAACCGATCCCGAAATTTGGTTTTGGAGCCTCTTGGAGGAGCAAATTTCATCCGAGTCAGTTGAAATTTGGTACATTGTGCTAGTATATGGCCGTTAACAACCATGCCTAACTAGCTCCATATCGGTCTATAGTTATATATAGACCTCAGATCCATATCAATAATTGTATATAGCCCCCATATAAGCGACCCCCATATTTCAATTCTGGCTCCCTACGTACCGTGCAAAAGTCCATATCGATTCGTAATTATTTGTAGACTTACCTACACATACTTTTTTTTGTCTAATGTATACCACGTATGGACTAAATCAAAATTTAGAAAACGATTTAAGATACCACAACCCAAGTAATTCGATTGTGGATGACAGTCTTTCGTAGAAGTTTCTACGCAATCCATGGTGGAGGGTACATAAGATTCGGCCTGGCCGAACTTACGGCCGTTTATACTTGTTTTGTACTTCACATTTTGAGATTTCTACAAAGCGTTATTAAAATCAGGAAAATGTCCTGTTGTACTTTTTAACTGCAGTTCAAGAAATTATTCAAGACAAAATTAAATTAAAGTGAAGAAGAAAATCATTGGCGCCAAATCATGACAATTTTTACCATACAGTAATTCATTCTTACTATTTTTGGGAATGGTACGAAAATGTTCTTTTGCTTTAGTTCATATTGAACTAATGTGTACGGCCATTGAACTTTATACCCACGTTGAGTTCATAAAATATTTGAGACATACTTAAGAAGAGGAAAATTTCATTGGGCTGTAGAAAATTTCGAAACAAATAATAAAATTTAACTACTAGCAAATAATTTTTTACAATAAAAATAAGTTAATTTTAGCGTTAGTTTAACTATGGAAAGTTTTTTTTTTCTGTGCGAAACATCAGTAATATTTCCAGTCGTTCATGAACGAAGTGCACACGTTTTGCTCTTCGCATCATCAACAGCTCGAATTTTTCTAAAATTCATTAAAACATTTTGGTCCGACGACGCCGAAATGTTTTAACTTTGCGAATTGTTACTGCAAGATTTTCACCATGGCAATGGCGTAGTTTTTATAGAAAGAATAAAAGCTTCAAAAGTGTCAGCTACCGAAATACTGGGCGATTGAAAATAACAGCTCTTTTTGGAAAACACCTTTATATGAAACTTACTTGGCCGACAGAATGAGTATTCCCAGGAAAATGGCATATAATTGAAAGTCAGCTCCAATGTACCAAGTATGAGCACAGCACTGTAAAGAAAAACCATAATCTTTATCTCAGATATTTGTATAACTTACATACACTGAAAAAACAAAACCATGTCCAGTTCCAAAGTAAGGATACATTTAAGATACAATTTTCTTTTAAATTTAGGGTTTGTGTACTTTATTCTAGGAAAAATCTTTGAACTTATAAGATTTTTCAGCTTTTCTCTGCATATACTATCAGAGTCCTTTCAGACTCGACTTCCAGTAGATATTATGTTATGTTTGAAGTAAAAAACGTCTTTAAACTAAAGTCACATTTTTCAAACTTCTTTGTAGTCATGATGTAAAAAGACAAAAAATTTAAACACAATTTCTTCAATTTTAAAGAATTTTTTTGAATTATTAAGGTCAAATTGACTTCAGCCAAAAAATATTCTTTCAATTTATGACACCCCCTTTTAAGTAGAATTACTTAATTATAAAGACAAAAAGACTTCATTGAATAATTTATCTACTTTTGTACAAGGAATAAACTTTATATCAGCCAAATGTGCCTTCTATAACAGCTTGGCTGATAAGTCCCCGGTCTAACAAAGAAAAACACATGCTTTTGTCAAAATTCGTTTTTATTATTCAACATAGTTCCCTTCAAGAGCGATACAACGATTATAATGACCTTCCAATTTTTTGATACCATTTTGGTAGTACTCCTTCGGTTTTGTCTCAAAATAGGCCTCAGTTTCGGCGATCACCTCATCATTGCAGCCAAATTTTTTCCCTGCGAGCATCCTTTTGAGATCTGAGATGTTTTTGATGTTTTCGTCGGTAACCACCTCTATCGGGCGTCCACTGCGTTCACCGTCCTCGGTGATCATTTTACCACGCTTGAATTTTGCATACCAATCAATCATTGTTGATTTCCCTGGGGCAGAGTCCGGAAACTCATTATCAAGCCAAGTTTTTGCTTCCACTGTATTTTTTCCCCTTCAGAAAACAGTATTTTATCAAAACACGAAATTCCTTTTTTTCATTTTTTTTCACAATAACAAAAGTTGCTTCACAAAAGACGCTCTATCTCACAAACTAATTGACGTCAAATTTTGACACGTATCATTTGAAAGTTGGTTATCCGATCCGGCTGAAATTTGGTACATGGTGTTAGTATATTGTCTCTAACAGCCATGCAAAAATTGGTGCACATCGGTCCATAATTATATATAGCCCCCATATAAACCGATCCCCAGATTTGGCTTGAGGAGCCCCTAGGCGAAGAAAATTTCATCCGATCCGGCTGAAATTTGGTACATGCTTGGTAAATTTGATTGAAATCTGTTCAAATTTCGTACGATTTGGACTTATATGGTCTCAAAAGCCAGAGTTTTGCCCTGACTTACTATATTATATAGCTTCCATATATCTCTTTCGTCCGATTTGAACTTATATGGCCTCAAAATCCAGGGTTTTGTCGTGATTTGCTTCAAATTTCGCACTTGGAATACGTTTAGTAGTCTCGGTAATTGTGCCGAATTTGGTTGAAATCGGTTCAGATTTAGATATGGCTCCCATATATATATTCCGTCCGATTTGCAATCATATGAGCAGGGGGGCCAAAGTTGTAGTCCCATTTACGTGAAATTTCGCATAGATAGCAGAATTACTATTCTAACTATACATGTCAAATTTAGTCAAAATCGGTTCAGATTATATATAGCTCCCATATATACGTACACCAGAGTTGGGGAAATATGGTAGACTGTTACACATTTTAGACCCATTTTCAATGGAAGTTTCCTCCAATTAATTAGATAGCGCTAGCCGATTTCAATTTAATTCTAGAGATTTTGTAGAAGTAAACAAGTACATACGGTCGTAAGTTCGGCCAGGCCGAAGCTTATGTACCCTCCATCATGGATTGCGTAGAAACTTCTTCTAAACACTGCCATCCACAATCGAATTGCTTAAGTTGCGGTAACGCTTGCCGATGGCAAGGTATCTTAAAACCTCCTAACACCATCTTCTAAATTGTATGTAAGTCCATACGTGGTATATACTAAATCAAAAAAGATCGATCCAATACGTAAATAATTCAGTTTGACAAAGTAGACATAAAATGTTGACAAAATTTTCTACAGAAATAAAATTTTAACAAAATTTTCTATAGAAATAAAATTTTCTATAGAAATAAAAATTTTGACAAAATTTTCTTTCTATAGAAAATTTTGTCAACATTTTTTAAATTTCTACAGAAATAAAATTTTAACAAAATTTTCTATAGAAATAGACTTTTGACAAAATATTCTATAGAAATAAAATCTTGGTAGATTATTTTTGGCTCGAGTGGCAACCATGATTATGAACCGAATAAAATTTGAACAAAATTTTCTATAGAAATAAAATTTTGACAATGATGAAAATTTTATTATGAACCGAATAAAATTTTAACAAAATTTTCTCTAGAAATAAAATTTTGACAAAATTTTCTATAGAAATAAAATTTTGGTAGATTATTTTTGGCTCTAGGGCAACCATGATTATGAACCGATATGGACCAATTTTTGTGTGATTGGACCAATTGTTGTATGGTTGTTAGCGACCATATACTAACTGGTGTTAGTTCCTAATTTGAACCGGATCGGGTGAATTTTGCTCCTCCAAGAGGCTCCGGAGGTCAAATCTGGAGAACGTTTTATATGGGGGCTATATATAATTATGGACCGATATGGACCAATTCTGGCACGGTTGTTAAAGATCATATACTAACACCATGTTTAAAATTACAACCGGATTGGATGAAATTTGTTTCTCTTGGAGACTTCGCAAGCCAAGTCTGGGGATCGGCTTATATGGGGGCTATATATAATTATGAACCGATGTGGACCAATTTTTGCATGGTTATTAGAGACCATATAACAATATCATGTACCAAATTTCAGGCGGATCGGATGAAATTTGCTTCTCTTTGAGGCTCCGCAACCCAAATCTGGGGATCGGTTTATATGGGCGCTATATATAATTATGGACCGATGTGGACCAATTTTTGCAAAGTTTTTAGAGACCATATACCAATACCATGTACCAAATTTCAGCCGGATCGGATGCAATTTGCTTCTCTTTGAGGCTTCGCAAGCCAAATCTGGAGATCGGTTTATATGGGGTCCATATATAATTATGGACCGATGTGGACCAATTTTTGCATGGTTGTTAGAGACCATATACCAACATCATGTACCAAATTTCAGCCGGATCGGATGCAATTTGCTTCTCTTTGAGGCTTCGCAAGCCAAATCTGGAGATCGGTTTATATGGGGTCTATATATAATTATGGACCGATGTGGACCAATTTTTGCACGGTTGTTAGAGACCATATTCCAACATCATGTACCAAATTTCAGCCGGATCGGAAGAAATTGCTTCTCTTTGAGGCTCCGCAAGCCAATTCTGGGGATCGGTTTATATGGGGGCTATATATAATTATGGACCGATGTGGACCAATTTTTGCATGATTGTTAGAGACCATATACCAACACCATGTACCAAATTTCAGCCGGATCGGATGAAATATGCTTCTCTTAGAGGCTCCACAAGCCCAATCTGGGGATCGGTTTATATGGGGGCTATATATAATTATTGACCGATGTGGACCAATTTTTGCATGGTTGTTAGAGACCATATACCAACACCATATACCAAATTTCAGCCGGATCGGATGAAATATGCATCTGTTAGAGGCTCCACAAGCCAAATCTGAGGGTCCCTTTATATGGGGGCTATACGTAAAAGTGGACCGATATGGCCCATTTTCAATACCATCCGACCTACATCGATAACAACTACTTGTGCCAAGTTTCAAGTCGATAGCTTGTTTCGTTCGGAAGTTAGCGTGATTTCAACAGACGGACGGACGGACGGACATGCTTAGATAGACTCAGAATTTCACCACGACCCAGAATATATATACTTTATGGGGTCTTAGAGCAATATTTCGATGGTTACAAACGGAATGACAAAGTTAATATACCCCCATCCTATGATGGAGGGTATAAAAAAATTGTCTCCTTTATATAGCTTCCAGCAAATGTGAAATAGTTGAGATGGTAACACAAATGTTGGCCTACATAGGGGCGAAGGGTATAATATAGTCGGCCCCGCCCGACTTTAGACTTTCCTTACTTGTTTTTACATTAGTTTATGTTATTAAGTATATTAATATGGATTCTATTCAAACAGTATTTTGTAAATAAATAAACATTCGTATATACACTCGCAAGACTATCCTACGAATCGGATGCTCAAAACGACACAGTTTGCTACGAGTTTGTCCCAGACTGGTTCATGAGGATTAAAATGGGTCCAAGTCGTATCCTAAAAAGTAAATTTACCCTGTCAATAACAATCACGTGTTAAAGTGACGTTTTGTATAGAACTACGACTGAAACATACAGCAAAAAATAATTCTTTCCTTTGAAACGAAATTTTAGACAAATAAATATCGTTTAACGTTTGCTACACGTAAAAAGTTTTTTTCGGGAAAAAATACATATTTGTGATAAAAGTTGACTATTTTACAGGATGTGAAAACAGTTTAATAAAGGCTTTAAGTTGTTTTTTTTTACACCCACCACCATAGAATGGTGACGGGGGTATAATAATTTTGTGATTCCTTTTGTTACACATTGAAATATCGATTTCCGCCTATATAAAGTATATATATATTCTTGATCAGGGAGAAATTCTAAGACGATATAAGCATGTCCGTCTGTCTGTTGTAATCGCGCTACAGCCTTCAATAATGGCGCTTTCGTCCTGAAATTTGGTACAGATTCGTCTTTTGTTTGCAGGCAGGTCAAGTTCGAAGATGAGTTATATCGGTCCAAGTTTTGGCATAGTCCCCATATAAACCGACCTCCCGATTTGGGGTCTTGAGCTTATAAAAACTGTAGTTTTTATCCAATTTGCCTTAAATTGGAAATCTAGAGGTATTTTAGGACCATCAAAAAGTGTACCGAAAATGGTGTCTATAGGTCGATGTTTTGGTATAGCCTCCATATGGACCGATTTCCCGATTTTGCTTCTTGAGCGTCTAGAAAGTGTATTTTCTATCCAGTTTGCCTGAAATTGGAAATCTAGAGGTATTCTGGGACCATAAAGAGGTGTGCAGAAAATGGTGAGTATCGATCCATGTTGTAATATAGCCCCCATATAGACCGATCTCCCGATTTTCCTTCTTGAGCTTCTAGAATCCGTAGATTTTATCCAATTTGCCTGAAATTTAAAATCTAGAGGTATTCTAGGACCATAAAGACGTGTGTCGGAAATGGTGAGTAGCGGCCCATATTTTGATATAGCCCCTATATAGACCGATCTCCCGATTTTACTTCTTGGTCATCTAGAATCCGTAGTTTTTACCCAATTTGCCTGAAATTGGAAATGTAGAGGTACTCTAGGAAAATAAAGAGATGTGCCGAAAATGGTGATTATCGATATAGCCCCCATATAAACCGATTTCCCGATTTTACTTCTTGGGCTTCTACAATCCGTAGTTTTTTTCCCCAATTTCCCTGAAATTGGAATTCTACAGGTATTCTAGGACCATAAAGGGGTGTGCCGAATATATTGAGTATCGGTACAGTTTTTGATATAGCCCCCTTATAAACCGGCCATCCGATTTCGGGTCTACATTCTAGACCTACAAATTAATGTGTCTTGTCATTGAGCTTAACATGGAATCGGGCAGCACTCAGTGATAAGAGAGAAGTTCACCAATGTGGTATCACAATGGACTGAATAGTCTAAGTGAGCGTGATACATACGGCTGCCACATAACCTAGCCTAACCTAACCTGAGGCGTTATTTAATCATTTTCTTGCACACTTACAAGAGATGTTTAGGATTCCTCTAAAACTCAAACAAAAAAATGGTTCTTATGAATTCAGAATCTGATCTAGTCTTCTCTAGATAAAATCTTTACATTTATCTGTGGGAAGCGTACTGGTTGAACTGATCTGCTTGTGAAAATATCTGCCATCTAATTTTAATGCAAATTGCACTTTTCCCCATATACAAAGTTTAAAGAATTTTTCTGTTTTTAACCTACCCAGCAACACAAGCGTCACCAAAAAAGTAGTAATAATGTTCTTTTTGGATCTGGAAGTGGTGCAAAATTGACGCCAAAGCGATGAATTTAACATGGGCTTGTCATAGGACGGTTTTCAACAGCCTTTGCACTGAATTTGTATCATTTCTTAAGATTTGATCCGAATTCTATGTTTTCGATATGAACTAAATAATTAATAATTTTTATTTTTAATGCATTCTAACGATAATCAAATATTTTTAAAATGCACTTTTTTCTAGAATGGATTTAGCATTTACCAAATACTAAATTTGGATTTCGTTTGTAACATTTAATTAATTCTTACTCTGTTTTTAACCTATTTGAAACAATAAAAATTAAAATGACCGATTAAACATATGAAAAAAGCGATTTATAAAAAATTAAATTAAAAGAATTTCCTGTGTACACTCAAAAAAAAGTGAACCCTATATTTCACTAAAGCTGATTTTATTCTCTTTTAGTTCATGGAATTATTACGTTTTAAGAAAGTTTCCATGCCATTAACAATTTTTTGCGTATGTAAGTTAACTTAACTAAAGCAGAAGAAAAAATTATACACAATTGAAGTATAAAGATGAACTAAATTCGTGTCTCCCACCAAATAGTTCAGAATTCCTTAATATTTGTAAATTTTACCAATAATGCGTCCATCATGAACTTCGTATGGCACTAAAGACATTTTTGCAATTTTGAACTCCAATTTTTTCCTTCAAACTACGAAATTTTCTTTAATAAGTGAAAAATAATAATTTTGTCTGATAAATCTTCTCAAATTTGTCGAAAATTTTTTACTTGTTTTTGCGAAATCGGAGCGACATCTGCGTTTATAATACTGTTTAGTTAAAATTTTTTACAATTAATCAAATTTTTCAACAATTAACTAAAATTTTCTTTCCTGGTGGGTTCACTGTTTTTTCAGTGTAGTTTGAATAAAAGATATTTAGGACAATTTTGGAAGTGCTTTTAAAGTTGTGCCTTTTGTTTTGCTTGGTATGTATATTGATGTGTCTTTAAATAAATATTAAGTTACATCGGCCAATATGGACTTACCATTTTATTGAAATTGGTTGTATTGATCATCAAGAGATTTGACAACCAATAGTCGCTACACAATGTAACTTGGGGTTCAAAAGTGTTTCTCCACAACGGCCCATTATGCAGATGAATGTAAATGTTAGCCGAGACCACTATTAACAATAATAAAGATGGAATATATCTGCATAAAAGACAAATAACTTCAGTTTCGTGGCTAATAGAGGCATTAATTGTCCTCACCTGAGATATCGGGAAATCATCAATCGGATATAAATATAGAAACATTCCTTCATGCTTGTCTTAGCTGTTACATACTCATTTTTGTAGAATTTTATACTTAGAAAAAGACCACTCAAAAGGAAAAATATTTCAATGCATACTATAATATTAAGCAACCAATGATACAGAGCATTAGTATAAAAATATTCCACTGTGCTGGGATTTGAGATTGGCATGGATATTATTGTAAATCCAATATGTTCGCAGACAATAGTAAATGAAAGTAAAGTTCTTACACCATCGATGAAACTCAAATCTTTACCCACTGTACTAACGTTAGGGGCTACTATGCGTCGATAATTACGAACCAAAGAGAAGGCAGTTAACAATTTTTTACCTGAAATGGCAGAAAGGTAAATAATGTTAGGTTTGGATTGTTTTGTCCCGATAAGAGATTAAAACTATTAGTACAGTATTTGCTTGATTACCCCATGGTTAAATATGTTAACTTTCATGCTTAATTGCACAAATATCTGAGTTTTATATACAGCAAAAAAAAGTGAACTCTTTTATAGAAAGAATGAACTACCACGAGAGAAAATTGAACTAAATTGAGATTTCCATAAAACGTTCTTAAAACCAGGAAAATTTAATGCCCCGTTGTACTTTTTAACTGTAAATCCTTTAATGGAATAAAACATGAACTGAAAGTAAAGAAAACAAGTACACTTAATCTCCGAGAAAATAAAATTGTTGCGACAAACATGTTACATGGTCACCATTAAAAATAACATTTTGCTCTTGAAACATGGTTGAGGTGATCATATTCCTTCTCTGGGTGTATAAAAACCTAATATTACTATTTTTGGGAATCGCAATTTTAAATCCGTTTTGCTTGCACACACAAGTATCGGTCCACATTACCATATAGCCCTCATATAGACATATCTCCCGATTTGACTTCTTGGGCTTCTAGAAATCGTTGCTTGTATACGATTTGCCTAAAATTGGCAATCTAGAGCTATTATAGGCCCACATAGACCTGCGTCAAATTTATTTTTCATCGGTCCATTTTTGTTAAAGCCTCTACATAAATCGATCACACTATTTCACTTTTTGACGGAAGGTAAGGCGCCTTGCTCGAAAATGAAAGTAAAATTTCTAGATATTTTATTTAGAATAAGGTAAATTAAAATGCAATCATTTTAAGGTAATTATTTTTAAAAGTCTAATATTCAATTAAAAATTTAATTAATGTTGATTGCAAAACTCCCTAAACTGTTTTAATTGAAAACGTAACTATTTTCAATTACATCCTTCAGTGCCTTAGTGTTTTTATAATATAAAAAAAATGGTTTTTTAAACAAATTTTCAATTAAAAATTTAAAAAAATTGCCATCACTTTTTTAGCTGGTGTAGTCTTCCGAGTTTGACTAAGAAACTAATTGTATCAATTAATTTTTTAATTTAAAATTTAAAAATGTTCAATCATTGAACTAATTAACTTAATATTTCTATCTTGATTAAGAAGTAAATTGTATAGTAATTGAAAAAAATCTCAGCTTCAATAACCTTTTTAATTGGAAATATTTTGGTGATATCTTCTCTGTATACCAATAGGGTTGAGTTGGTACGAATAGGGTTAAGTTGGTAGTGGGTACGTAACAGTCGTCCCGGCGGAACTTACTTATTTTATATAACTTATTTTTTTAAAATATATTGAAACAACTTACCATTAGTTTTGTGGTCTTTATCGTAATAATTGTGGTTTTCGGCATTCTCGGTGTTACATAATTTCGCATGAAAATCATAAATTGTTGAAAATAAATTCAAACCAATAATGATTATGAACAAATATATAGTGAACGAGTATCCAAAACCTGTTGGAATTTTGGGAACAGAAAAAAAATTAACCAAAAAAATATAGAGAAAACCTTTATTGCAATTTCTTACAATTTTGTGCTTAGTGTGAAGGTGGTATTATGTTCCTATCAGAGAATGAAGCCGCCCCATTTTTATCGACGGCGGCAGACACTAAATTTTTGCATCCGGTGATGCACAGTGTTTTGAAAACGTCAAAAAATATGTGCTCCTATCTGTTTTTACTAGAACTATTTTTAAAAAATAATTGAATTATGTTTGGTCAAGTTAAAAATTGTGTACAGGTATTGGTGATAGTTCTTGAACTAAAACCAAAAACAAATAAATTTGAGCAAATTAAAATTTTGCCAATTTTTTAATGGTTTGGGATTTTTCACCCAAAAAGGATAATTTACAAAGGACGCCAAAGAATATTATACCTCTCAATTTTGTTCACACATAATTGTTTGTGTTGATTATAGTATATATTATTGAATAACAAGTATATACGACCGTAAGTTCGGCCAGGCCGAATCTTATGTACCCTCCACCATGGATTGCGTAGAAACTTCTACGAAAGACTGTCATTCACAATCGAATTACTTGGGTTGTGGTATCTTAAAACTTCTTAACATCGTTTTCTAAATTGTGAGTTAGTCCATACGTGGTATATATTAGACAAAAAGTTATATATAGTTAAGTCTACAAATAATTACGAATCGATATGGACTTTTTGCACGGTACGTAGAGAGCCAGAATTGAAATATGGGGGTCGCTTATATGGGGGCTATATACAATTATGAACTTGATATGGACCAATTTTTGTGTGATTGCGGATCGATTTATCTGAGGGCTATATATAACTATAGACCGATATGGACCTAGTTAGGCATGGTTGTTAACGGCCATATACTAGCACAAAGTACCAAATTTCAACTCATTCGGATGAAATTTGCTCCTCCAAGAGGCTCTAAAACCAAATCTCGTGATCGGTCTATATGGGGGCTATAAATGATTATGGACTGATATGGACCACTTTTGGCATGGTTCTTAAATATCATAAACTACCACCACGTACCAAATTTCAACGAGATCGGATGAATTTTGCTTCTCCAAAAGGCACCGGAGGTCAAATCTGGCGATCGGTTTATATGGGAGCTATATATAATTATGGACTGATAGGAACCAATTCCTGCATGGTTGTTGAATACCATATACTAACATCACGTACCAAATTTCAACCGAATGGGAAGAATTTTGCTCTTCCAAGGTGCTCCGGAGGTCAAATCTGGGGATCGGTTTATATGGGGCCTATATATAATTATGGACCGATATCGACCAATTTTTGCATGGGTGTTTGAGGCCATATATTAACATCACGTACCAAATTTCAACTGAATCAGATGAATTTCGGTCTTCCAAGAGGCTCCGGAAGTCAAATCTGGGGATCGGTTTATATGGGGCCTATATATAATTATGGACCGATATCGACCAATTTTTGCATGGGTGTTTGAGGCCATATACTAACATCATGTTTTTCTGCAAGCAAAATCGGGGGATCGGTTTATATAGGGGCTATATATAATTATGGAATGATGTGAACCAATTTTTGCATGGTTGTTAGAGACCATATACTAACACCATGTACCAAATTTCAGTCGGATCGTATGAAATTTGCTTCTCTTAGAGGCTCCGCAAGCCAAATCGGGGGATCGATTTATATGGGGGCTATATATAATTATGGACCGATGTGAACCAATTTTTGCATGGTTGTTAGAGACCATATACTAACACCATGTACCAAATTTCAGTCGGATCGGATGAAATTTGCTTCTCTTAGAGGCTCCGCAAGCCAAATCGGGGGATCGATTTATATGGGGGCTATATATAATTATAGACCGATGTGAACCAATTTTTGCATGGTTGTTAGAGACCATATACTAACACCATGTACCAAATTTCAGCCGGATCGGATGAAATTTGGTTCTCTTAGAGGCTCCGCAAGCCAAATCGGGGGATCAGTTTATATGGGGGCTATACGTAAAAGTGGACCGATATGGCCCATTTGCAATACCATCCGACCTACATCAATAACAACTACTTGTGGCAAGTTTCAAGTCGATAGCTTGTTTCGTTCGGAAGTTAGCGTGATTTCAACAGACGGATAAACGGACGGACATGCTCAGAGCGACTCAGAATTTCACAACGACCCAGAATATATATACTTTATGGGGTCTTAGAGCAATATTTCGATGTGTTATAAACGGAATGACAAAGTTAATATACCCCCCATCCTATGGTGGAGGGTATAAAAATGGACTCAAAATTTCGTATGTTTTGTTTATTGTTAAAGAAGTTTATAAAAATGCATATTAGTACTCACCAATATGGAATATATTTATAGGTTATTTAGATTAAAGTCTTTACTTTCAAATAACATCGAGAAATAAATCGAAACTAAGTGGTGAAATAGAGATTGGTGTCGTTTTCAAATGTCCTCCTAGGTGGTCATCGGTAGTGAAAGGGTTAACTATCATCCACACAAATAAAATTTTGTAAATTTTAGAAATAAAATTTAGAAATTATTGTTCCGACTATATAAAGTCGTTTTATCGGGCTCAAATTTTGGCTATCCCAATATCTGGAAAGGGTATTCGATTTGTGGGGTTGAGGCGAATGCTCCTAGTGGCACCAGGTCGCGTTTTCGAAGATAAGGCTGGCGTAACTCGGTTTGACTCAGAGTTACAACAATTTTGTTCATAACATAAATTTTTAAGGACAAAATAAGCCATCGTTTGTGATATCGTGCGTGTTTTTATTATTTATAGTTCTCGAGTTATGGCTCAATACGTCAACTTTTTGGCCAAAACATTAGTTTTTTTCAAATTTTGAGCGACGAGCGGCACGTGTTAACGTCGTTTAATCGGGCTCAAATTTTGGCTATCCCAATATCTGGAAAGGGGATTCGTTTTGTGGGGTTAAGACGAACAAGATTCCGAAATTTTTGTCCCATATAAGTTGCGGTCACTCTAGCCTCCATATAGGCCGATTTCACTTCTTGAGGGTATAGAAGGCGCACTGATCATGAAATTTGCTTGAAACTGAATTAAAATTTCCAGATTTTACTTCTCGTAATCGTTTAAATAATGAGGATGAAGATCTACATATTTTCGATTTAAAATCAAGGCGTAATTTCATCATTATCTTGCACACTTACAAGAGATGTTAATGATTTCTCTACAACTCAAACAAAAATGGTTCTTATAAATCCAGAATCTTGTATAGTCTTCATAGGTAAAATCTTTATATTTATGGTCGGGAAGTGTACTGGTTGAACTGCTCTGCTTGGCAGAATATCTCTCATAAAACCCCCCTGAAATTTCAAAGGAAACTATAATATTTGATTCATGGTGGTGGGTATTCAAGATTCGGCCCGGTCGAACTGACTGCTTTATATACTTGTTTCTTGTTAATGGCGACACTTTGAGGACTTGTAACAAAAAAGTATATTTCTGAATTTCATTTCCTTTTTAGATTTTGTTTTATATTTGTTGTTTGTTTTCTATTTGTGTTTTTTGAAAAAGTAACGTTATTTTTACAAAAGATTGTAAACCATGTCAAATTTTCATGTTTACAAATCGACGGCGCGTCTCGGCGGCTTCATTCTCTGGTTCAGACTGATTTGACATTTAGAATAGCTTAAAGGATGCTAACTCTACTCTAACTGTTTTTGTGTTTTTATTATTTATTGTATCCGTGACTTTGACGTTTAGAATTGACTCTAACCCAATTATTTTACCACGTCTTACCTTTCTCTATGGGCTCCTTTGGGTTCTCACAGTATCTAACAAAAGTCTTCACACTTACATTGAATGTGTTTTGCATTTCCGAATCTACATGGGTATGTATAAGGTGATGATATTGAGAAATCGACTTTTGATTTTGGGAAATTTTAAAAAGCTTTCGACTCCATTGCATATTATCCGTTTCTGGCAGTGTAGTGCGATAATCGGAATCCTGTTGATGTGGGCTAATACTTTTGACGCTTCGTTTAATATTAGATGTACACACTCCGCGATATAATTGATCATAGCGGTAATGGAAGACAGAAGCATTGTAGTGTTTCCTGATTTCATGAAATAAAGTTGAATCATTATCGGGTTGAATTTCCATATAAATCCAACAATATGTATTAGATGGTTGTTGCATGCATGCTTTATAGTCGTCCATTTCATATAATAGGGGCATGTGGTGGTGGTATTGGGAAACTGAAAATAATCAATAGAGTAATAATTACAATCATTTCAATAATTCTATAATATGCTATATTTTAATTTATATTTTTGTCTCCAATCACGAAATTAATTGATCCAATTAATTTTTAATTGAAATGTCTTCAATCACAGAAATGATCGTATCAATCACCAAAGCCAATTAAAAAATTAATTATTAAACAAAAAATTAAATAACTAATAATAATTAATGCAATTAGTTGTTGTGTTTGATTCTTGTTTAAATTAAACAATTTATTGAACCAATGAAATTGTTAATTGAATATGCTTTTTAAATTCAATTACAATTTTAATTGGAAAAAGTTGGTAATATTTTTGTCCTGTGTAAATCAACACTTAACTTAGGGTTATAAAGATAGATTTTTTGCTATTATGTTGTTGGCAATACTGGCTTAAAGAACTGACGTACGTTTCGTTAGAGTTGTTTGACTGTCAAATATCTCCTTTCTTCAGTTTGGTCCATAATTTACCCATGAATGGTCTTAGGTTAGGTTAGGTAATCATCGATTTTGGAGTGAAAATAAGCCAGAAGCATTGCAAAAGCCACCATAGCACCCAGAAAAAGTAATAGTTTGGTGGCGTTTTATGGGCATCATTGGAACGTACATTTTAAAAGATGATACCAATCGTAATGTAACTGTGAATGGTGAGCGTAACCATGAGATGACATCCAACTTAACCATGAGGTGATATCCAACTGCTACTAACAATCACATGTAAAAAATTCCAATGACACTTCAAAAAATTTTTAGTTTTTCAGCGTGGTGAAAAACTATAAAAATTTGTTCAGTAAGTTATATTTGATGAAAATTTGGATTTTGGGCAAGCAATATCATCCCTCTCAGCGATGTCGAGAGAGAAGTTATGTAGTTGTGGCTCAAATTTTGCTGATGTCACAGATTAACTATTGCATCGAGGCGCACTGAAAAAACAGTGAACCCACCAGTAAGAAAACTTTTGGTTAATTTTAGAAAATTTTGAATATTTTAAGAAAATTTTAACGAAACAGTATAACAAACGCTGACATCGCGCCGATATCACAAAAAAAAAATTGGTAAATATTTTTCGACAAATTCAAGAAAATGTATTAGACGTAATTAATTTTTTTTCACCTGTTCAATATATATATATATATATATATATATATATATATATATATATATATATATATATATATATATATATATATATATATATATATATATATATATATATATATATATATATATATATATATATATATATATATATATATATATATATATATATATATATATATATATATATATATATATATATATATGTATATATATATATATATATGGTGTCGTGGTGAAATTCTCAGTCGATCTAAGCATGTCCGTCTGTTGAAAACTTGGCACAAGTAGTTATTATTGATGTAGGTCTAGCAAATGGGCAATATCGGTTCACTTTTACGTATAGCCACATATAAACTGGCCCCGAGATTTAGCTTGCGGAGCCTCTAAGAGAAGCATATTTCATCCGATCTGGCTGAAATTTGGTACATGGTGTTAGTATATGGTCTCTAACAACCACGCCAGAATTGGTATATATCGGTCCATAATTATATATTGCCCCCATATAAACCGATCCCCCCGAAGCCTCTTGGAGGAGCAGAATTCATACGATCCGGTTGAAATTTGGTGCGTGGTGTTAGTATATGGTCATAAATATATATAGCCCCCATATAAACCGATCCCCATATTTGACCTCCAGAGCCTCTTGACGGGGCAAAATTCATCCGATCCATTTGAAATTTGGTACATTTCGCTAGTGTATGGCCTATAGCAACCATGCCAAAATTGGTCCGTATCGATCTATATTATATATAGCCCCCAAATAAACCGATCCCCAATCACAGAAAAATCACGATTGCCACTCGAGCTAAAAATAATCTACCATAGAAAATGTTGTTAAAATTTTACATTGCTGTAGACAATTTTGTCAAAATTTTATTTCTATAGAAAATTTTGTCAACATTTTATGTCTTTCCGAAATTTGTTCAAATATAATTTCTATACAAAATTTTGTCAAAATTTTATTTCTATAGAAAATTTTTTCAAAATTTTATTTCTGTAGAAAATTTTGTCAAAATGTTATTTCTATAGAAAAATTTATGAAGCATTTCATAGTTGGAGTGGAATATTTTGCAAAATCTTCCAAACATCAAGAATTCTACCAATCTACCAAACAGTAAAAAATGTGCCATTTTTGGTAGTCTCGTGTTCATAATTGTATATAGCCCCCATATAAAGCGACCCCCATATTTCAATTCTGGCACTATAAATACCGCACAAAAGTTCATATCGGTTCGTAATTATTTCTTCCCTATATATCGGTCAAGGACTGAATATATACGTATTTAATCGAACTTTCTTTTGTCTACTATATATCCTGCATGGACTAACTTACAATTTAGAACATGATGTTAAGAAGTTTTAAGATGCCTTGCCATCGGCCGCAACCCAATAATTGAATTGTGAATAACCGTCTTTAGTAGAAGTTTCTACGCAATCCATGGTGGAGGGTACTAAGATTCGGCCTGGCCGAACGTACGGCCATATATACTTGTTGTTTTTTTTTTTAATTTTTATTTACAATACAACTGAGTATGAAACTCATCTAGTAATTTTCAATTCGTAGTTCATTATCTTACTGCTAAAATATATAGCAAAGAATACAAATTTGAGAAGAAGTTCAAGAATTTATCTCTAGTTTGGTTTATTGAATAAATATTAGATGACTATACCCATGGGGGTTGTCCTCTGTAACCTTCTTATCGGTAGATAGTTTTGGAATATGGTGTTGAAACTGGAGTTTACATGGTATCGTAATTTATTAGCGTGACCCTGCGCAGCAGATGATATTTCTTCTACAATAGGCTTCACTTGTAAATCTCTGTGAAGATCAGAGTTTCGAATGTACCAAGGTGCATTGACTCTAGTACGTCTTTAGTCCCATACGAAGTTCATGATGGACGCATTGGTAATAAAATTTACAAATTTAAAGAAATAATGAAGTATTTTGTGAGAAATACGATATTAGTGAATCTTTATGCTTAATTTGTGTATAATTTTTTTAGTTCATTTAACTAACGTATGTAAAAAATTTTTAGAGTAAAGGAAACTTTCTCCAAAACTTAATAATTGCATGAACTAAAATAAAGTTAAATTGGCTTTAGTGAAATAAAGAGTTCACTTTATTTGAGTGTGGCATCGTGACTCTAAGTAGGTCCAGAATCAATATTTGTGGTTGGCTTTTATTTATTCCTTTAAAATTGGTAAAAATTTCGTGAACCATTTAAAAAAATGAACTTAGTGAAAGTTTTATGAACTTACTGACAGTTTTACGGTCTTAAAAACCAAATCATGGTCATTTTTACTACCATTTAAGAAAAACAATCATTAATTTTTACAAAATTGAACTGACTGATATGAAAACATTTTGCAATACGTGTAAGTAAAAAATTTTGTTACTGGCACGAAAATCTGACCAAATCTTTGTAATTTCAAAGTATATCAAAGCACACCACTTTAAGTAAAATTTTTAACTAATTTTAAGTAGATGCAGGAATTGCAAAAGAATTAAAAATAATAATTATTACGAGATTTTCATAAAACTCTTGAAGTTTTAACTAACTGGGTAGAAGAGCGAATAACTAAATTGAAGTTAAAAACTTGTCATAAATTACGAGGCACTTGTTTTCGTGTGTGAATCAAAGTTATTATACCCTAACCACTTGATGGCATTAGATCCTTCTTCTCTGCTTTTTAAGGCGTTTACTTACCATCAACGTTCTCTGCATTACAATAGTTGAGAAACACTAATAATAGAAATGCTTGATATTCAATTTTCTTAAGGACTATTGCGCTTCCCATTGTGCCTAGCTAAACATATAAAATCGAACTGACAATCTAAACTATCACAATTGCATCTGTTCTTTCTAAGGGCACTGCATAATAATATACTACACTGAAAAAACAGTGAACCCACCAGGAAGACTACACCCATAAAAAAGTGACCCCTTCTTTAAGTTAAAATGAACTCATTGTGAAGAAAGTTGAAAGTTGAACTTATAGCGCCAAAGACATTTTGTATTTGTTTGAACGATGTGATTTTCGTAGAAATTATGTAGAATTCCATATATTAGTTAACATTTTCCTATATTTATGTACCACTATACTACAGAATGAAAAAAAAAAATTAAATGAATTGAATTTATATGTGGAATGATTTTATTGAACTTTTTTCATTCATTTGGACAAATCTTACATATTTGTGGTAAACCTTTTGCTTCAAAATTAGAACTGCTTATCCTCGTTTTTAAATAAAATTTTTATTTATTTATATAAGCAATTTTTTCTTCAATAAAAGACATGTTTTATTAATATATTAAATATATTTATTAAGAATCAACAGCATCGACTGACCTTGAAATATTACTTTATTATTCCACTATTTCCAATTTCCATGTAATCTTGTCAACTGTAAAACGCATTTTTTCTTATTCTTGTGCTTTTCACATTTTAAATAAGTTGCTGCCTAACGATTTTGTCCTCCTTTTACAATTTCAATACCTACAAATATAAAAAAATCATAAACTATTTTTTCACAAAAGGTTGGCGTCACTGGATATTACCTGATAATTGAAGATTCCAAAATGAAGACGAATGAAGGGGTTGTTATTCTTCTGTTTTTTTTTTTTTCTTTATACACCATCACGAACATTGATAGACGTATTGTTTGTTGTTTATATTTAATAATTTTCAAAAAAAAAAAAAGAAAATTTTTCTCACTAATTTAATATAACAAATATTTTATATATTTTATTTGTTATTTATTATATTATTTTACTAAATTATTTTTAACAATCTCTCCGTATACCATAACAACACGATTTCAACTAAACAAAACAAAAAAACAACCCACACGCAAACATATCGATTACATCGATGACAGGTATCGATTACATGTAGATAAAAGAAATATATGAAAATTTTCTATATTCTAACAAGTGTGTTTCCTTAAGTTTTGAAAGGATTGAATACTTCTTAGTACGAATGAACTAAGATATTTGTCTATGCCAAGTGTTATTCGTATGTATGATAAGCTTTCTATAATAAAGGAAGTCAGAATTATCAGTTTAGAAGAAATTTTACTAAATTTGAGGAAACTTGGTTTTAGTTCGGTTTTTTGTTTATTTTGTTATCAGTTAATAAAATTTTCTTGTTCAGTAGTAAATTCTTATACCCAGCGAAGAAAACAGTATTAGTAAAATTCCATGCCTTATTCTAGTTAATGAACTATTCCCAACTGCTTTCAGTTTAGGATTTTTTTTACTGAAACAAGTAAATTTTATTATTTCACACAAAAATTTACCGTAATGGAAATAAAATGGCTACTCTAAATTGATCCGGAGCGGTCCATTTTTTCGCTCCGCTCCCGCTCCGGAGAAAAAAAATCGCTCGGCTCCGGAAAAAAATTCGCTCCGCTGCTTCTCAAAGAAAATTATTTTTTATACCCACCATTATAGAATGGTGATTTGGGTATAATAAGTTTGCCATTCCGTTTGTATCATATCGATTTTCGCCTATATAAAGTATGTATATTTTTGATCAGGAAGAAATTGTAAGACGATATAAGCATGTCCGTCCGTCTGTGGTAATCACGCTACCGCCTTCAATAATAGCGCTATTGTCCTGAAATTTGACACTGATTCATCTTTTGTCTGCACACAGGCTAAGTTCGAAGATGGGATATATCGGTCCAGGTTTTTATATAGCTCCCATATAAACCGATCTCCCGATTTGGGGTCTTAGAAGAAGTTTTTATCCAATTTGCCTGAAATTAGAAATCTAAAGATATTTTAGAGCCGTAGAGAAGGGTGCTGAAAATGGTGAGTATTGGTCGATGTTTTGGTACAGCCCCCATATAGACCGATCTCCCGATTTTACTTCTTTGGCTTATAGAAACTGAATTTTTTATCCAATTTGCATGAAATTGGAAATCTGGAGGTTGGGGTCTAGATTCTGTCGGTTTCTCAGAACAACAATTATGTGTGCAATTATGATTTATCGGTCGTTAGATACGTATTAGAAGTATGGGAAAATTTGAGTAATCTTTGCACTTAGTAGTGGCGATTTTAAATTGAAAATGTGTGTATTTTGGCCATATTTGCCTAAAACGGAAAAACATATAGTATATGGAGGTTTAGTCTCAATCTTAACTGATTTTGTCCAACTTTGGCACACTTTGCTAAAATGCTAATTGTACTCTCTGCGCACAATTTCAAAATATTTGGAGTGAAACTTTGGTCTCCATGGTCATATGAATCAAAATCGGGCGAAAAATATATATGGGAGCTATATATAAATCTGAACCGATGTCAACCAAATTTGGCATGCATAATAGGAATATTAGTTCTACTCCCTGTATAATAGGAATATTAGTTCTACTCCCTGTATAAAACTTCATGTAAATTGGAGTACAACTTTGGCCTCTGGCTTCTGGGGCCGTATAAGTGGATATCGGGCGAATGATATATATGGGAGCTATATCTAAATTTTAACCGATTTTAACCAAATTTGACCTCATTACCACACTATCAATTGTACTCTTTGTGCAAAATTTATACCAGAGCAAACGAAATAAAAAGAAACTATCATCGCATTTGATTAAATCTAATATTTGTTTTTCGGAGCGGAGCGGTTTTTTTGGAAATTGATCCGCTCCCATTCCGGGTTTTAAAAATATCGCTCGCGCTCCGCTCCGGCCAAAAAAGGGTTCGCTCCGAACCGCTCCGCTCCAAATCCCTGATATGAAGTTCAAGATGGGCGCAATACAATTTACAAATTTAAAGAAATAATTAACTATTTTGTGAGAAATACAAATTAAGTAAATCTTTGTTTTTTAGTTCATTTATCTAATTATTTGGGTAAAGAAGACTTTCTCCAAACAAAATAATTGCATGAACTAAAGTAAAGTTAAATTGACTTTAGTGAAATAGAAGGTTCACTTTTTTTTTTAGTGCAATTAATTAAAAATAATTAATTTCTAAGGTATTCTAGTATTCCATAAACTTAATACAAAACTAATTGGACAATAATCATGTTTCCATCTCATTAAAAAAAAAAAAAAAACAACGATTATTATCTAACCAAGCAGGAAAAAAATTAAATTAACTATATATTATTACACCAACCCAATCCCAAAGTATTGGTGTACCACCGCAATTGAGTCTTGCAAATCGTTCGATACACATTAATATAGATGGGCTATATCAAAATCCAAATTTTTTAAATTTTTATACCCACCACAATAAAATGGTGACGGGGGTATAATAAGTTTGTCATTCCGTTTGTAACATCGAAATATCGATTTCCGTCTCTATATAAAGCCGATATATTCCTGATCAGGGAGAAATTCTAAGACGATATAGTCTTCAATAATGAAGCAATCGAGCTGAACTCTTCTTTTGTTTACAGGCAAGTTCGAAGATGGGCTATATCGGTCCAGGTTTTGATATAGTCCCCATATAAACAGACCTCCCGATTTGGGGTCTTGGGCTTCAAGAATCCGTAGTTTTTATACAGCTTGCCTGAAATTGGAAATCTATGGTATTTTAGGACCATAAAGAGGTGTGCCAAAAGTGGTGAGTATCGGTCCATGTTTTGCTATAGCCCCCATATAGACCGATCTCCCGATTTTGCTCCTTGGGCTTATGGAAACCGTAGTTTTTATCCAATTTGCTTAAAATTGAAAATCTAGAGATATTTTAGGACCATAAAAATTTGTGCCGAAAATAGTGAGTATCGGTCCATGTTTTTTATATAGACCGATCTCCGATTTTACTTCTTTGGCTTATAGAAACTGAAGTTTTTATCCAGTCTGCCTGAAATTAGAAATCTAGAGATATTTTAGGACAATAAAAAGGTATGCCGAAAATGATGAGTATAGGTTCATGTTTTGGTATAGCCCCATATAGACCGATCTCCCGTTTTTACTTCTTGTGCTGTTCAAAATATTTGCATGGGTATAAAGTTCAATGACCGTACACATAAGTTCAATATGAACTGAAGCAAACGAAGATTTTCGTACGATTCCCAAAAATAGTAAGAATAAACTACTATATAGTTAAAATGGTGATGATTTGGCGCCAATGATTTTCCTCTTTATTTTTAGTTCATTTTTCTTCTATGAGAGGATGTAGTTTCGTGAACTGCAGTTAAAAAGTACAACAGGGCACTAAATTTTCCTGGTTTTAACAACGCTTTGTGGAAATCTCAAAATGTGGAGCAAAATTTAGTTCAATTTTCGTGCGAGGTAGTTCATTCTTCCTATAAAACAGTTCACTTTTTTTCGGTGTAGCACCCTGTAGAAGATCATATAATCAAATGAACTATGTACCAATTCACTCAAATATCATGTAAAGGAGTAAAAAATTAAGTTACTCTGGATATATCAACCATAGCGATCAAATGTAGGGCTTTAGAAGTCGGAGTGCGATTAAACAAAAATGTCAAAAACCACTTATTTCCAGTAAAATTAGGTTTGCACGCCTTCAATTTTCACAAAAATACCTTAAATGGTCTGAGGAGCAGTGGAAATGTGTTATATTTTTCCACGAATCAAAGTTTCACTTGCATGGCTCTGATGCTGGAAATTTAGTATGAAGGCTAAAAGGAAAGCCCTAATCGAAGAAAAACAAAAAGTTCCGTCAATCATGGTGGGGGCAATATTATGGTCTGGGAGTGTTTTTCTGGAAAACTTATTGACCCGATTTATAGAGTCGAGGGTATTGTTTATCACAATGGACTGAATAGTCTAAGTGAGCCTGTATCTCAATCTGGCTTCCACTTTAACCTATTGTGCTGTCAGAAGTATACAAAAACATTTTGTCCCATGTGATATTGCTATTGTGATAATGCCGCCTGCATGGGTTATTCAGCGCGATCATAACCTCCAGCACAAGTGTAAGTTAATAAAACAATGGATTTAAAATTGACATAATAAGCAACAACATTGCATTAAAAGTTTGGTTTTAATATTTTTATTTTCATTATAATAACGGTTTATTTTCAACAGGGAATGTGGTTGCAAATGTTTTGAACAGCACTGTATATAAACCGTACTTTTTATCCAATTTACAAAAAAGGATGTGCAAGAAATGATTTTATTGTTTGGGATTCTAGAAACCGTATACCCAATTTGCTTGAAGAGAAAATTGTGAGTATCGCTGCATATTTTAGTATAGTCTCCATAAGACTGACCTCCCGATTTAACTCCTTGGGTTTAAAGAAACCGAAGATTTTATCCGATTTGCCTGAAAATGTAAATATACTGGTACTTAAGACTCACAAAAACGTGTATCGGATTTAGTTTTTTTATCGGTTCATTTGATAAGGCCTCCATATAGACCGATTTCACTTCTTGAGGGTATAGAAGGCGCACTGATAATGAAAATTGTTTGAAACTGAATGTACAATTTCCAGATATTACTTCTCTATAGATTTTAGATTGCAAATCAAGGCGTTATTTCATTATTTTCTTGTACTCTTACAACAGATGTTAATGATTCATCTAAAACTCAAACAAAAATGGTTCTTATAAATCCAGAATCTGATATAGTCTTCATAGGTAAAATCTTTAAATTTATCTTCTGGAAGTGTACTGGTTGAACTGATCTGCTTGGGAGTCATCAAATCCCCCTGTAATTTGAAAGGAAACTATAATATTTGATTCATGGTGGTGGGTATTTAAGATTCGGCCATGCCGAACTTACTGCTGTATATACTTGTTTGTTAGTATTAACAGGTTGGCTGATAAGTCCCCGGTCTAACAAAGAAAAACCTATTTTTTTGTCAAAATTCGTTTCTATTATTCAACATAGTTCCCTTCAAGAGCGATACAACGATTATAACGACCTTCCAAATTTTTGATACCATTTTGGTAGTACTCCTTCGGTTTTGCCACAAAATTGGCCCCAGTTTCAGCGATCACCTCTTCATTGCAGACAAATTTTTTCCCTGCGAGCATCCTTTTGAGGTCTGAGAACAAGAAAAAGTCGCTGGGGGCCAGATCTGGAGAAAACGTTGTGTGGGGAAGCAATTCGAAGCCCAATTCATGAATTTTTCTCAATGACTTGTTGATCGGCACGTTGTCTTGGTGGAACAACACTTTTTATACCCTCCACCATAGGATGGGATTATATTAACTTTGTCATTCCGTTTGTAACACATCGAAATATTGCTCTAAGACCCCATAAAGTATATGTATTCTGGGTCGTGGTGAAATTCTCAGTCGATCTGAGCATGTCCGTCCGTCCGTCCGTCTGTTGAAATCACGCTAACTTCCGAACGAAATAAGCTATCGACTTGAATCTTGGCACAAGTAGTTGCTATTGATGTAGGTCGAATTGTATTGCAAATGGGCCATATCGGTCCACTTTTACGTATAGCCCCCATATAAACGGACACCCAAATTTGGCTTGCAGACCCTCTAAGAGAAGCAAATTTCATCCGATCCGGCTGAAATTTGGAACATGGTGTTAGTATATGGTCTCTAACAACCACGCAAAAATTGGTCGACATCGGTCCATAATTATATATAGCCCCCATATAAACCGATCCCCCGATTTGGCTTTCGGAGCCTCTAACTTCGTCCGATCCGGCTGAAATTTGGTACATGTTGTTGGTATATGGTCTATAACATCCATGCAAAAATTGGTCCACATCGGTCCATAATTATATATAGCCCCCATACAAACCAATCACCAGATTTGACCTCCGGAGCCTCTTGGAAAACCAAAATTCATTTGATTCAGTTGAAATTTGGTACGTGGTGTTAATATATGGCCTCAAACACCCACGCACAAATAGGTCGAAATCGGTCCATAATTATATATAGCCCATATAAACCGATCCCCAGATTTGTACTCCGGAGCCCCCTGGAAGAGCAAAATTCATCCGATTCGGTTGAAATTTGGTACGTGATGTTAGTATATGGTATCCAACAACCATGCAGGAATTGGTTCATATCACTCCATAATTATATATAGCCCCCATATAAATAGATCCCCAGATTTGACCTCCGGTGCCTTTTTGGAGAAGCAAAATTCATCCGATCTGGTTGAAATTTGGTACGTGGTGGTAGTATATGATATTTAACAACCTTGCCAAAAGTGGTCGATATCAGTCCATAATCATATATAGGCCCCATATAAACCGATCCCGATATTTGGTTTTAGAGCCACTTGGAGGAGCAAATTTCATCCGAGTCAGTTGAAATTTGGTACATTGTGCTAGTATATGGCCGTTAACAACCATGCATAACTAAGTCCATAACGGTCTATAGTTATATATAGCCCTCAGATAAATCGATCCCCAATCACAAAAAATTGGTCCATATCAAGTTCATAATTGTATATAGCCCCCATATAAGCGACCCCCATATTTCAATTCTGGCTCTCTATGTACCGTGCAAAAGTCCATATCGAGTCGTAATTATTTGTAGACTTACCTATACATACCTTTTTTGTCTAATATATACCACGTATGGACTAACTCACAATTTAGAAAACGATGTTAAGAAGTTTTAAGATACCACAACCCAAATAATTCGATTGTGGATGACAGTCTTTCGTAGAAGTTTCTACGCAACCCATGGTGGAGGTACATAAGATTCGGCCTGGCCGAACTTACGGTCATATATACTTGTTTCTTCTTCATATGGGGCAGTTTTGCCGTGATTTCGACCTTCAAACGCTCCAATAACGCCATATAATAGTCACTGTTGATGGTTTTTCCCTTCTCAAGATAATCGATAAAAATTATTCCATGCGCATCCCAAAAAACAGAGGCCATTACTTTGCCAGCGGACTTTTGAGTCTTTCCACGCTTCGGTTCACCGGTCGCTGTCCACTCAGGGGACTGTCGATTGGACTCAGGAGTGTAGTGTTTCATCCATTGTCACATATCGATGGAAAAACTCGGGTGTATTACGAGTTAACAGTTGCAAACACCGCTCAGAATCATCAACACGTTGTTGTTTTTGGTCAAATGTGAGCTCGCGCGGCACCCATTGTGCACAGAGCTTCCGCATATCCAAATATAGATGAATGATATGACCAACACGTTCCTTTGATATCTTTAAGGCCTCTGCTATCTCGATCAACTTCATTTTTCGTCATTCAAAATCATTTTGTGGATTTTTTTTATGTTCTCGTCGGTAACCACCTCTTTCGGGCGTCCACTGCGTTCACCATCCTCCGTGGTCATTTCACCACGCTTGAATTTTGCATACCAATCAATTATTGTTGATTTCCCTGGGGCAGAGTCCGGAAACTCATTATCAAGCCAAGTTTTTGCTTCCACCGTATTTTTCCCAGTATTTTATCAAAACACGAAATTCCTTTTTTCCATTTTTTTCACAATAACAAAAGTTGCTTCACAAAAGACGCTCTATCTCACAAACTAATTGACTTACAGACGTCAAATTTTGACACGAATCATTTAAAGGTTGTTACTATATAAAAAAAAATGAATTTAATACTAGCGACGCCATCTGTGTGTCAGACCGGGGACTTATCAGCCAACCTGTTACTTCAAGTCTAGAGCAATATTTCTGGACGCATTTTTATGCAGATTAAAGATGACTACACGTAAAAAAAATAATTATTTCCCCCCAAACGAAGTTTTAGACAAACAAATATCGTTTCGCATTTGCTTTTCGCTGTGAGGATGTTGTTGGAAGAAAAGTATATACTTTTTGTGATAAACTTTGATTATTTTACAGAATGCAAAAACAGTTCCTTAAAGACCAACTTCATTTTTTCTTTTCTGGCTAATTGCATCTTCCCTCACATCGTTCACACTTCCACGGGATGTTTTAGTTCTTACACTCAAATTATGTCATGGAAATCTTATGTTTATTTCTTTAAATTTTTACATTTTACTGTAAATGCGCCCATCTTGAACTTCGTATGGCACTAAAAACATTCTTTTACTTTTTATTTATTTTTGTCATATCGGCGTGATGTCAGCGTTTGTAATACTGTTTAGTTAAAATTTTCTAGAAATTATCTAATTTTGTTTTTAAATTAACCAAAATTTTTCTTCCTGGCGTGTTCACTGTTTTTTTCCGTGTAGCATCTTTTTCTGTAAAACAAACAATGTAGAAGAAATTATTCAAATTATTCCGCGGACAAACATTTATCGTTATAGCCATCAACACACAAGCAAGGCATTTGGACGTTCACGAGCCGATGTAAAGAAACTTTATTTAACATAAACATACCATACACCATATTCGGAAAGTCTGTTTGTGGACCTAAAATGCGTCTAGATTTCCAATTTCAAACAAATCGAATAAAGATTGCTTTATCTAGAAGCCCAATAAATCATATTACAGGGTCTATACCTATTTGTGGACCTAAAATACGTCTAGAATTTCAATTTCTGGCAAATCGAAAAAACTACTGTATGTAGAAGCCCAAAAAATCGACCCACACACTCCATATTTTGCACACATATTTGTGGACCTAAAACATCTCTAGATATTCAATTTCGATCAAATCGGATAGAAGTTGCGGTGTAAAGAAGATAAAGGATTCAAATCGGGAGATATATCAAAATCTTGACCGACATTGCCAATCTGCGAACTTGATCTATGTACAGAAAAAAGGACTTTCAAGAATAAATGCTTCATATAATCGGAGATCGATATTCCGATGGTTTACGGAACGGAATGGTCATCAGAATTCAGTTATAATCATGTAACCATGTAACCAATTCATTCTTACCATTTTTATATCCTCCACCATATTAACTTTGTCATTCCGTTTGTAACACATCGAAATATTGCTCTAAAACCCCATAAAGTATATATATATTCTGGGTCGTGGTGAAATTCTGAGCCGATCTAAGCATGCCCGTCCGTCCGTTCATCCGATCCGGCTGGAATTTGGTACATGATGTTAGTATATGGCCGCTGATAACCACGCAAAAATTGGTCCACATCGTTCCATAATTATCTATAGTCCCCATATAAACCGATCCGCAAATTGGGCTTGTGGAACCTCTAAGAGAAGCATATTTCATCCAATCCGGCTGAAATTTAGTACATATAAACCGATCCCCAGATTTGGCTTGCGGAGCCTCTAAGAAACGAAAATTTCATCCGATCCGGCTGAAATTTAGTACACGGTGTAAGTATGTGGTCTCTAACAACCATGCAAAAATTGGTCCACATCGGTCCATTATTATATAGAGCCCCCATATAAACCGATCTCCAGATTTGACCTCCGCAGCCTCGTGGATGAGCAAAATTCATCCGATTCGGTTGAAATTTGGTACGTGGTGTTAGTATATGGTCTCGAACAACCATGCAAAAATTGGCCCACATCGGTCCATAATTATATAGAGCCCCCATATAAAACGATCTCCAGATTTGACCTCCGCAGCCTCGTGGATGAGCAAAATTCATCCGATTCAGTTGAAATTTGGTACATGGTGTTAGTATATGGTCTCTAACAAACATGCAGGAATTGGTCTATATCGGTCCATAACTACATATACCCCCCCATATAAACCGACCCCAGATTTGAACTCCGGAACCCCTTGGAAGAGCAAAATTCACCCGATCCGATTGAAATGTGGTACATTGCGCTAGTATATGGCCGCTAACAACCATGCCAAATTGGTCCATATCGGTCTATAGTTATATATAGCCGATCCCCAAAAATAATCTACCAAAATTTTATTTCTATAGTAAATTTTGTCAAAATTTTATTACTATAGAAAATTTCGTCAAAATTTTATTTCTATAGAAAATTTCGTCAAAATTTTATTTATTATCAAAATTTTATTTCTATAGAAAATTTTGTCAAACTGAATTATATACGTATGTAATCAGCTTCTTTTTTTCTCTATCTGCCGTATATACTTGTTGGGAATAAAACGAAAATTTTGGCCTGCTTTAGAATACATTGAACCCCATTGTACGGCCACTTGTTTTACGAACTTTTTTTTTGTAAAAATAACAACAAAAATATAACAAAAGTAAATAAACAAATACATACAAAAATATTTGTTTGAATTTTTGTGTTTTTTGGTTAAGTACTTCGCGAAAGTTATAACAAATTAATTTCAATCAAGTCATTGGCAAATTTCTAACCCATTCCAGTTTGTAGAAAGTGCATTTTTAAACTCATAATTATACTCTTTCAGTTCGTTCACCGTAAATGTTCTTTGGCAGGGTTTCTTTAGAAAGGTCGAAATCCAGTTGAGATTTTGTTTTCAATTTTATTTATTTATTTATTTTTTTTTTTTAGAAATATTACAAATTTTGAACAATTCATAAAATTTAATTCTCATGGCCAGTTGATAATCGGCGGGGTTCATGAGCACAATGTAGAGACATCCGTAAAGTCATTCGGTAGACACTTGAGAGTATTTCGAATTTTTTAAACAAAAGTTTATTCCATTTCCAATTACGGGAAGTTTTGGGCAAACTATCATATAAACATAAAGAGTATGGCATATTTCATGTAATAATTTCCATATTAAGAACTCGCAAATTTTACTACAAGTGCATTAAAAATTAAAAAGAAATTGAATAAATTAATTGGAACGAGACCATGACATATCTCTGTCATAAATTTCTACTTATCCTGGTATTCTTTGGAACATCAATTTGTCAAGGACATGCTAATAGTAAGTGAATGGTAATGTGGTTCTAAAAATTACAATTGCTACAAAAAATACTTCTATCAAAATTGATTGCAATTATATGACATTCTGATTATATGGTTTACTTTCGTTTAAACTTAAAAAAAATTTAGTTCAGTTTATTATAATTTCATTCAGAGTAAATTAAAACTAAATGAAACCAATTCTATACTGAAAAAAATATTGCCGTGAGGTCAATGATTTCATATCTGTAAAATACGAATGCAAATTTTGCTTAGCGTAGAAGACGTATTTCTCTAATATAAAGTTTTTTTCCTTGTCCATACCATACCATAATTTCTACTGGAAGTCGAGTCTTAATTTGGAAAATAAAGTTGTCTTTAACTCATTTTTAAAGGACTTTGTTGTCATATGAAGAAAAGCGCTGAAAAAGCGAAAAATTAAAATTTACTTCCTAGTACACAAACCCAAATTTAAAAGAGAATTGTGTCTTAAAAGTATCCTTACTTGTATTCTCCGTTTCTTTGGCTCGGAATCAATACCAAAATTTTTAAAGTAAAGACAAAATCTTTGGAACCGGGCATGCTTTTTTCAGTGTACACACAGTTTCCTCTAAATTAAATTGATTCAATTATTTTTTGAATTTTTCGTTAGAAGTTTTTTATTTTTTGGTCAAGGTAAAAACAGAAAAGTCGATTAGTACGATGTGTTTCGGATTGTCAAAACCGATTTTGATATGTCGATTTGTTGAGAAAGTCGATTAACCGACTTACGTATCGTCAGTCTGGGCTGCGCGTAACATATATTGTTTATCCATTTTCTCACAATTTCCATAAAAAATTTATGTCATTATCTCCTTTCAATTCAAAGGCAACTTTACCACATTTTCGTTACAAGTTGATTTTGTTCAACATTAAAAAATCGATTAGTTATCTGAATCGATTTTCGAAGGTATCAAAAGTCAATGAAGTGAATTTAAAAATTGCCAAATGTAGATTTGTCGTCTGCGTTTGATAAAGGCAAACAAAAGACTTAAGAAACAAACTTCTATGGAGTGTAATGTCTGAGAATAGGGATTCAAGTAAAGTTATCTGACAAAAGTCGACTTTTCTATAACCGCAAATGTCAAAAGTCGACTTTACCTTCGTGTCGAAAGTTATCTTTTTCAAATTTTGAAAAAATCCAATATCGGCTATTTGAATTGTTATTCTATTCCGATTACATCCTTACATGACAAATCGCACAGATGCGATAAGGAAATCAAAGACAAACAAACAAAACTATTTGTAGTAGAATACACGAAAACTCGCCAGGTACTATCGAAACAATTCAATATAATCTAGCTTATTTTAATTTAATCTAAATTGAAATTGAAATTGTAAAATTTCTTCGATAAACTGTCAGTAAGTTGGTTTTGATATCAGCTCAAAGATCCGACCACACTGTTAGAAAAATATGTTTTTCATATGTTCCGATATAAACAAAATGTGTTTCCGGCACAATTTTTAAACACAATATATTTAAGTGTAAACATGTAATGTTCCTAAACTAACTCTAAATGTTTGGGACACATATGTTAATATGTTAGGTATCAGTCCATTGTGATTCCACATTGGTGAACTTCTCTCTTATCACTGAGTGCTGCCCGCTTCCATGTTAAGCTCAATGACAAGGGACCTCCTTTTTATAGCCGAGTCCGAACGGCGTTCCACATTGCAGTGAAACCACTTAGAGAAGTTTTGAAATCCTCAGAAATGTCACCAGCATTACTGAGGTGGGATAATCCACCGCTGAAAAACTTTTTGGTGTTCGGTCGAAGCAGGAATCGAACCCACGACCTTGTGTATGCAAGGCGGGCATGCTAACCATTGCACCACGGTGTTAGAATATATAATGTTTGTGGCATGAATGTTTCATAAATATATGTGTGAATATAAACATATATAAATTTACAAGTTTCGAGTAAACATATATATATGTTGTGATATTTTATTCAGAGAGCCACAGAGAGAGTATAGAGAAAGAAATAGAGATGTAAACCGGAAGGGTTGACGAAAGATATCAACACAACACAGCGAGAGAATCAAAAGAAAGCAATTTCTGTGAAACCGCTTGTATGTTGTTTCGGACAACTGTTTTATGATAAGGCCAAACATTTGATATGCCTAAGTCCAAATATTATTTAATTTGAATATTAGAATGAGTATTCGGAGTAAAGAGAATAGACAATCGGAACCAAGAGAATAGACATTTGAAAAAACAGCATGTGTTTTCGCTTTGAGTGCAGCATTTTATGTACACTCAAAAAAAGTTTACTTAGATCCAAAGATTTTGACCTTTCCTTAAGGATTTTGGTCTTGATTTCGAGTCAAAGATGCGGCTTCTTTAAAATAAAGAAATTTTTTAGCGACCTATCTGGCTTTAAATCTAGGACCAATAAAATTAAAATTAGGATACAGATCTCATTTATCTAATTTTCAGTCTCTTTTCACGGTTTATTAATAAAGGTACTCACGTACAAACAAATGCCACTTCAAAAATCCAAATTATAACGGATACTTCAAAGTAAAAAATGTTTTCTTTATTCCAAAAAAACTTTAAACCAAAAGCGCTAAATCCTCAAAATAAGTCTTAGCCTATATTTGAAGCGTTTTTATCTTAAATGTAAAGTTTCTATATTTCAGTTAATTTATGGACAATTTCTTTAAATCAAAAATGTTTTTCTTTACTTTAAGGGAAATTAGCCTTAGTTCAAAGGCATGCGACCCAAACGGAGGGATGCAAATTTACAAAATTTGTGTTCTAAATTTAATGAAAAAAAATTTTGAAGCTAAGATTATAACTTTATTTTAATTGAAATTTCATTATTTTAAAGAAAGTTGACCTTAATCTTTTGTAAATTTCGCATCCTAAAATTGAGGTAGCGTAATCTTTAATATCACGTAAATATTTTTTTCAGTGTATGTGTGGACATGTGTTTTGTTTATCATTTTGGCATTATAGGCACAATTTTTTTCTTGGTTCAAATCGGAACGTACGAGGAGTAAGTCAAAATATTCAGGCAAAGGAAATTAAAAAAAGAACGGTGGAATATATACAAAAATTACAAAGGGATCTTCATAAAAATAACGAAAGGGCACTATACTCTTTTTAGAGTTGGGACATTAAAATGAACAAAGGAGGAAATAATGAAAAATTAAACAGTAAAATGTATAAAAACAAAGTTTAGTTCCTCCTTATTAATAAGTAGTCCAAGAGGAGTTGACGGACACCTTCAACTATAAAAGCGGGCATTAAGTTCGAGTTTTGCAGCTAAAACAATTGAAAAAATTTATTTTCTTTAAAATGAATTATTAAAGAAAAGTAAAAGGCAAACCATTTTAGAGCGGTAATGTCAACTTAATACTGGGCGCTGCAAACTATGCTATATAAATGTAACTTTTAACGATAATTGTCCACTGGTGACTATAACAGCTACGTAGCCCAGTGGATAGTGTGTTGGCTTACAAACTGTATGGTCCTCGGTTCGATTCGCCGTCCAGGCCAAAGGTAAAATTTAAAAATTTATAAAATTTAATAATTTCTTTAACATTATTTGTAAGGAAGCGATGCAAATTCAGTGCAACGGCTGGAGGAAATGGAGGACATCCATCCTATGACAAGCTCATGTTAAATTCATCGCTTCTGCTCCAATTTTGCACCACTTCCGGATCCCAGAAAAACCATTTTCACTCCTTTTTTGGCGACGATTTTTTTTTGCTGGGTATTTACAATTATGTCAACATCTGACAAAACAATCATTTTAATGATTATAATCAAAGTCACTTGTTATATCAACGGTTTGCATCCAGCGCTGTAAACGCATTCGTTTGCAACGGAAACACGTGTTTGTTGACATTGAACATGACATGAAAAATTCCACAGATGAGATAAGGAAATCAAAGACAAACAAATCTATTTGTAGTAGAATACCAAAATCGCGATGTACAATCAAAACAATTCAATATAATCTTACTTATTTTATTTTAGAGATTAAATTGAAATTTTACTATTTCTATATTACTATAATTTTTTTTGATAAATTGTCAGTAAGTTGTTTTCGATATCAGTACAAAGCTCCGACCACCTAGGTCTATGATGTCACCAGTACAAATATTTTGTACAACTATACCCAACAAAAAAATTAGAAGTTTCTCTAAAGGCACGGCTTTAAAAGCACTTCCACAATGTTCTCCCAAATATGTTCTTCAATTTAACTACACAGGAAGTTCATTTAACTCAATATTTTTGTAACACGCTTTTTTATATTATTTAAATATTTTCAGAAAAAAATGGTAAATCTACTCACAAAATTTTTTTTTCCGATTCAATCACGAAATTAATTGATCCAATTAATTTTTTTATTGTAATGTCTTCAATCACAGTAATGATAGTATCAATTAAAAAATTAATTGAAGGCCAATTAAAAATTAATTGATCCAATTAAAAAATGAATTGATACTACTAATTTTAGTGATTGATTCTTGTTTGTTGAATCAATTAAATTTTTAAGTGAATATTTTTTAAAACTCAATTAAAATTTTAATTGGAAAAATTTTCGTGAAATTTTTTTCTGTGTATTGTGGAACAAGTATATACGGCCAGGTCAAATCTTATGTACCCTCCTCCAAGGATTGCGTAGAAACTTCTACTATATGGGGGCCACATACAATTATGAACCTATATGGTCCAATTTTTGTTTGTGCAGTACCAAATTTTAGCACGATCAAATGAAATTTGCTGATATAGGAAGAAGTAAAATCTGGAGATCGGTTTATCTGGGGTCTATATGGACCGATATGGACCACTTTTCTGTGGTCGTAAGCAACCATATACTAACAACACGTACCAAATTTCAACCGGATCGGATGAAATTTGTTTCTCCAAGACGACCTGCAAGCAAAATCTGGGGATCGGTTGTGAGTGTTAGAGGTCATATAACATACTAACACCACGTATCAAATTTCAACTAGATCTGATGATATTTGCTCCTCCTAGAATATCCGCAAACCAAATCTGGGGGTCGGTTTTTATGGGGACTATACGTAAACGTAGTCCGATATGGGCCTTTTCGTCCTACATCCTCAAAAAATCGCTTCTATAACAAAATATTGTTTGTATTGTTCAAACATATTATGTTTCACCTTAGGCATACGCTGGTAGAAAAAAAATAATTAAACTTTCTTTGTGTATAAATATTTTTAAGGCGCCAATTGGTTGCTTCCATTCTTTTACTTACAACATACTCTCTAGGTCTCTCTTTCTAAACACATATATGTTTAAAAGCTATTTCTAAATTAATATATGTTTGCATCCAAGCATATTATATTTACAAACATGTTATGTCCCAAGCATAATATGTTCTAACATATTAACATATATGTCCCAATTATGTTATGCTAGTTTATGAACATTGTATGCTTGCACTTAAAAATATTGCTTTAAAAAAAAATTATAAAATATATAATTTTTACACCCTAACATATGAAAAATAGTCTTTTTCGTCCGTGTATATAATAACGACTACACGGACGAAAAAGACTGTTTTTCATATGTTTGGGTGTAAACATTATATGTTTGGAACTCAATATTTTCATAAACTAGTATAACATGTTTGGGACATAAGAGAGAAGTTCACCAATGTGGTATCACAATGGACTGAATAGTCTAAGTGAGCCTGATACATCGGGCTGCCACCTAACCTAACCTTGGGACATATATGTTAGAACATATTATGTTTGGGACATAAAATGTTGTAAATATAATATGCTTAGATGCAAGCATATATTAATTTGGAAATAGCCTATAAATATATATGGGTTTAGAAAGAGAGAACTAGAGAGTATGCTGCAAGTAAAATAATGGAAGTAACCTATTGGAGCCTTAAAAATATATCCACACAAAAAAAATTCAATAAAATCTTTTACTACCGGTGTATGCCCTAAGGTGAAACATAATATGTTTGAACAATACAAACAATATTTTGTTTGCACAAATCCTAAAAATATATATGCTTGAAGCAAAATGTGTTTGGGGTATATGTTACAGAAGCGATTTTTTTGAGGGTGTACTTGTGCTAAGTTTCAAGTCGATAACTTGTTTCGTTGGGAAGTTAGCGTGATTTTCACAGACGGACGGAAAGCCGGTGTTGAAGCACTCATTTACACTTTATAAATTTTTGATATTACGAGTATGTTTTTATTTTTAATCACATACCCTTTGAATTCTTAAATGTATACTAACAATTGTATTTTTTCATTGTCTTAAAAATTCTTTCTTCGAGTACATACGCATATTTAATTCTCAAATAAATGTTTTTTTCAAAAACTTGAAACTGAAAATAATTTCTCCGTTAATATTATAAAAGGTTATGGGCGACAGAGAAGACTGTGTCGTTTCAGAAGAAAGCGAATTGCAATCATCTCATTTAGCATCAGATGAACAATGGTCAGACACATTAGTTGATAATGCTACTAGTGGTGAGGAATCAAATTATGAATCTCCGGAAGTAATACAGAAATTTCAACTAAGACGAAGTGAAAGATTAAAGAATAAAATCTTGGAATTCACGAAAAGTGATGCACATTTAGCCACTTCTTCAAATACCCTTGAACCAAGAACATATTCCGATTTAGAAGCACATCCTGAAAAAGATAATTGGAAGAACTGGATGCAATGAAAGAAAACTCAGTATGGGAATTAGCTCCTCGAACACGTGATCAGAAAATATTGAAATCGAAATGTGTTTTCAGAGTAAAAGAGGATGAAAATGTTGATCGCTACAAGGCGCGATTATTAGCTCAAGGTTTCCTACAGAATTACTTCTTAATGAATCTTGGATTCAAAAGGTGTATACACGACTCTTGTCTTTATACAAAGTTCGGGAAAAACTCAATTTTATATTTATTTATGTGGTATCACGTTTTAATTGCTGGAAATCATTTGAGTATGATAGAAGATTTAAAAAAAAATCTTGGTACTGTCGGGTTGCTGTCCATTAAAATATTACTTGGGAACAAAAATTGAATATGACCGTTTGAATGGAACAATGAAATTAAGCCAAAAAAACACACATTGATAGAATTTTAAAATAATTTTCTGTGAAAGAATGTAACACAGCCAAAACACCAATGGAAAAAGGTTTATGTCTTCCTCAAGATACAATTGATGTTACAGAAAAGCCATATAGAGAACTCTTAGAAAGTGTGGACAGTGCTAAAAAGTGTAGTTCGCTACATAAAAGGGACAAAAGACTATGAATTAATATTCAAAGATAATATAAATGATGAAGAATTAATTGGTTTTGCCGACGCCGATTGGGCATCTGATAACAATGACCGGGAATCGGTAAGTGTATTTATTTTTAAAGTCTTCGGTGGCCCCGCATCTTGGTGCAGCAAGAAACAAACTATTGTGGCAACATTATAAAGTGTCGTAGCCCTTAGTTATGCTGTTTCGGAGACAATTCGGATAAGAGGTGTCCAAATAGATCTTCAAGTTGTAACTGAAATGAAACCAACCGTGGATGTATTGGTATTGCTCGAAATTCTGAAAGCAAAATGTCGAAACAGATCCATGTCAAATTCCACTTCATTCGTTCGTTCATTAAAATTGAACAAATATCAACAGAACTTGAATTAGCTGATATTTTCTCGATACCTCGAAGTTTACTCGATTTCGAAATGAACTTCAGTTAGAGAAAATGTGAATGTGAGGGGGACATTGAAATACTCATTTACACTTTGTAACTTTTTGATATTATATTTTTATTTTCATATATATATCCCCCATCTTATGGTGGAGGGTATAAAAATTGCAAATTTTTGAAATAATCAGTGCAACGGCTAGCGAAATGGCGACGGCTTTTTTGCTTGGTATATATATCTACATCTGATTATAATCAAGGTCACTTGTAATATCAGCGGTTTGCATCCAGCGCTTTAAACGCATTCGTTTGCAAAAGAAACACGTTTTTTTGCGACACTGAACCTGACTTGCTGTTGTCAGTATTCTTGTTTCAGGACACAATTTTTTTCAAGTTCAGTGGAAAATTTTGCAATTGAAAACACAACACTGAAGAGCATGATCAATGCGAGAGAAATTTGAAGGTTGCAATTTTTACAAAACAATATGTATTAAGAGCTTTTATAGATTATTAAACGCAATACACTCAAAATAAAATGACCCCTACATTAAGTTAAAATGAACTTATTTTGAAGGAAGTTTAACTTCGTATAGAGCCAAATACTTTTTTGTTTTTTCGAATGATGTGTTTATACCCTGCGCCACACTGTGGAACAGGGTATTATAAGTTAGTGCATATGTTTGTAACACCCAGAAGGAGACGAGGTAGACACATGGTGTCTTTGGCAAAAATGCTCAGGGTGGGCTCCTGAGTCGATATAGCCATGTCCGTCTGTCCGTGAACACTTTTTTGTAATCAAAGTCTAGGTCGCAGTTTTAGTCCAATCGACTTCAAATTTGGCACAAGTATGTGTTGTGGCTCAGAATAGATCCCTATTGATTTTGCCAAAAGCTCAAAAGTCAGAGTTTTGCCCTGACTTACTTCAAATTTTGCACAAGCGGTACTTTTAACGATACTATTGTATATGCCAAATATGGTCAAAATCGATTCAGATTTAGATATAGCTCCCATATATATATATTTCGCCCGATATGGACTTATATGGCTCCAGAAGCCAGAGTTTTACCCTAATTTGCTTTAAATTTTGCACAAGAAGAACAATTAGTACTATAGTCAAGAATGCCTAATTTTATTGAAATCGGTTCGGATTTAGACATAGCTCCCATATATATCGTTCGCCCGATGTACACTCATATGACCACAGTGGCCAATCTTTTACTCAGATTTAATTGAAATTTTGCACAGGGAGTAGAATAAGCATTGTAGCTATGCGTGCCAAATTTTGTTGAAATCGGTTCAGATTTAGATATAGCTCCCATATATAGCTTTCGCCCGATTTACACTCATATGACCACAGAGGCCAATTTTTTGCTCCGATTTAGTTGAAATTTTGCACAGGGAGTAGAATTAGCATTGTAGCTATGCATGCCAAATTTGGTTGAAATCGGTTCAGATTTAGATATATCTCCCATATATAGCTTTCGCCCGATTTACACTCATATGACCAATTTTTAACTCCGATTTAGTTGAAATTTTCCACAGGGAGTAGAATTAGCATTGTAGCTATGTGTGCCAAATTTAGTTGAAATCGATTCAGATTTAGATATAGCTCCCATATATATGTTTTTCTGATTTCGACAAAAATGGTCAAAATACCAAAATTTTCCTTGAAGAGTTGTAAAAATTACTCTAATTTTCCTAAACTACTAATACAATACATCGAGCGATAAATCATAAATAAACTTTTGCAAAGTTTCCTTAAAATTGCAAAGATTATGAACTATTTAAAAATTAAAATTTCTTTATATTAAAAAAGTTGTCTTTAATGTTGTTCAAATACGTTGCTTTCTAGTGGGTCACCTTCTTTCAGGTAAATGTAAATGTTAGTCGGTGAGGATGTTTCTATCTAAAGACTTTAAATAAAAAAATATAGCTATCATCGAATTTTATCAGTCAGTTGACTAAAATAAATCTGTCGCGAAAATCAGTTATATTCAGCATATTCCCAAGAAATCCAAAGACTTAAGAACCAAACTATAACAAACAGAAGCAAAGTAGTTTATAATAAAAAGAGAATTTCGTTTGCTAAAGCTTTGTTCCGGACGGCAAATGTTTTTCTTTGAGTGCATATGTTCTCACACTATGTTAACACAAAATCAGCTTTTTCGATCGATTTTTGAAAACATGAAAAGTCAATTATACGATTTTTATTGAAATATTCTCCTATAAGAATTACATGGCAAAATTTTATTATTGCACTGAAAAATATAGCATGCCCCGTTCCAAAGATATTGTCTTTACACTAATGATTTTAGTATTGATTCCGAGGCAACGAAACGGAGTATTTAAGTAAGTATACGTTTAAGATATAATTCTCCTTTAAATTTGAGTTTTGCGTACTGGATTCTACACACAAGATAAAATGTATATGTTAATTCAATCACTAAATTAATTAATCAATTATTTTTTTTTTTTTTTTTTTGAAATGCCTACAACCACGAAAACGATAGTATTAATCGCATATTTAATTGGACATACAAAAATATTTGATTAAAAAATTAATTGATTTTAAAAATTTCAAATAATTTTTAAATTGATTCAATTAAACATTTAATTGATGTTAATTGGAAAAATCAAATAAAATTTTTTAATTGATTCAATCATTCATTTAATTAATGTCGATTGGAAAAGTCAATCAGTTATTTAATTGATTCAATTAATTATTTAGTTAGGTTAGGTTAAGTATAGTGGCAGCCCGATATTTCAGACTCACTTAGACATTGTGATACCACACACTGTTAGAAAAATATTTTTCACATGTTCCGATATAAACAAAATGTGTTTCGGGCACAATTTTTAAATACAATATATTTAATTGCAAACATCTAATGTTCCCAAACTAACACTAAATGTTTGGGACACATATGTTAATATGTTAGAATATATTATGTTTGGGGCATGAATGTTTCATAAAACTAATATGTGTGAATGTAAACATATATAAATTTACAAATTTCGAGTAAACATATATATGTTGTGAAATTTTATTCAGAGAACGACAGAGAGATAGAGATGGAGAGAGTATAGAGAAAGAAATAGAGATGGAAACCGGGAGGGTTGACGAAAGATATCAACATAACACAGCGAGAGAACGAAAAGAGAGAAATTTCTGTGAAACCGCTTGTATGTTGTTTCGGAAAACTGTTTTATGATAACGCCAAAAATTTGATATGCTTAAGTCTAAATATTATTTAGTTGGGACAGTAAAATGAAAAAATGAGGAAATAGTGAAAAATTAAACAGTAAAATGTAATTAAACATTAATGTTTAGTTCCTCTTTATTAATAAGTAGTCCAAGAGGAGTTGACGGACACCTTCAAATATAAAAGCGGGCATTAAGTTCGAGTTTTGCAGCTAAAACAATTGAAAAAGTTTATTTTTTTTAAATGAATTATTAAAGAAAAGTAAAAGGCATTTTAGAACGATAATGCCATCTTAATACCGGCCTTAAAGGTAAAAATGAAATTAAGTACAAAAGAGTATAAGTTTTAAATGCAATTAAAATGGTGTTAAATGCTAGTAAAAAACTGTTCACGCCTAAATAAATTATTGTGTATATTATAAAATTATTTATGTATGTTTGTACTCGACTCCACGTTCTTCTTTTGCTAGAGTTTTTGAATTCTTTCCAAAATTTCAAACTTTTATACCAAAAACAGTTTTTTGTTACAAAATTGTTATTTTTGTAATAAAAAAATGTTATTTTATCCAAAAGCTCAGTCCATTCGTTTATATCAAGTATTGTTTCTGACTGTAAATCTTTAATAACCCACATTTCTAAGTTTCATTATAAAAATTTAATATAGTATAAATATAAATGTGTAAATTAAAAACAAACAAGTATATACGGCCGTAAGTTCGGCCAGGCCGAATCTTATGTACCCTCCACCATGGATTGCGTAGAAACTTCTATGAAAGATTAACATCCACAATCGTATTACTTGGGTTGTGGTATCTTAAAACTTCTTAACATCGTTTTCTAAATTGACCAAAAAAGGTATGTACAGGTAAGTCTACAAATAATTACGAATCGATATGGACTTTTGCACGGTACGTAGAGAGCCAGAATTGAAATATGGGGCTCGCTTATATGGGGGCTATATACAATTATGAACTTGATATGGACAAATTTTTGTGTGATTGGGGATCGATTTATCTGAGGGCTAAATATAACTATAGACCGATATGCACCTAGTTAGGAATGTTTGTTAACGGCCATATACTAGCACAATGTACCAAATTTCAACCGACTCGGATGAAATTTGCTCCTCCAAGAGGCTCCAAAACCAAATTTTGGGATCGGTTTATATGAGGCTATGTATGATTATGGACTGATATGGACCACTTTTGGCATGGTTGTTAAATATCATATACTTCCACCACGTACCAAATTTCGAGCAGATCGGATGAATTTTGCTTCTCCAAAAGGCACCGGAGGGCAAATCTGGGGATCGGTTTATATGGGAGTTATATATAATTATGGACTGATAGGAACCAATTCCTGCATGGTTGTTGGATACCATATACTAACATCACGTACCAAATTTCAACCGAATGGGAAGAATTTTTCTCTTCCAAGGGGCTCTGGAGGTCAAATCTGGGGATCGGTTTATATGGGGCCTATATATAATTATGGACCGATATCGACCAATTTTTGCATGAGAGTTTGAGGCCACATATTAACACCACGTACCAAATTTCAACTGAATCAGATGAATTTTGGTCTTCCAAGAGGCTCCGGAGGTCAAATCTGGTGATCGGTTTATATGGGGGCTATATATAATTATGGACCGATGTGGACCAATTTTTGCATGGTTGTTAGAGACCATATACTAATACCATGTACAAAATTTCAGCCGGATCGGATGAAATTTGCTTCTCTTAGCGGCCTCGCAATCCAAATCGGGGGATCGGTTTATATGGGGGCTATATATAATTATGGACCGATGTGGACCAATTTTTGCATGGTTATTACAGACCATATACTAATACCATGTACCAAATTTCAGCCGGATCGGATGAAATTTGCTTCTCTTAGAGGCCTCGCACGCCAAACCGGGGGACGGTTTATATGGGGGCTATATATAATTATGGACCTATGTGGACCAATTTTTGCATGGTTGTTACAGACCATATACTAACACCATGTACCAAATTTCAGCCGGATCGGATGAAATTTGCTTCTCTTAGAGGCCTCGAAAGCCAAACCGGGGGATCGGTTTATATGGGGGCTATATATAATTATGGACCTATGTGGACCAATTTTTGCATGGTTGTTACAGACCATATACTTACACCATGTACCAAATTTCAGCCGGATCGGATGAAATTTGCTTCTAATAGAGGCCTCGCAAGCCAAATCGGGGGATCGGTTTATATGGGGGCTATATATAATTATGGACCGATGTGGACCAATTTTTGCATGGGTGTTAGAGACTATATACTAACACCATGTACCAAATAGGCCTCACAAGCCAAATTTGGGGGTACGTTTATATGGGGGCTATACGTAAAAGTGGACCGATATGGCCCATTTGCAATACCATCCGACCTACATCAATAACAACTACTTGTGCCAAGTTTCAAGTCGATAGCTTGTTTCGTTCGGAAGTTAGCGTGATTTCAACAGACGGACGGACGGACGGACATGCTCAGATCGACTCAGAATTTCACCACGACCCAGAATATATATACTTTATGGGGTCTTAGAGCAATATTTCGATGTGTTACAAACGGAATGACAAAGTTAATATACCCCCCATCCTATGGTGGAGGGTATAAAAAAAGTGTTCGGTCGGAGCAGATATTGAACACACAACCCTTTGCATACAAGGCAGACATGCTAACCACTGCTCCACGTGGCCAACAAATGTATTTTTCTGTTAAATAATGTTATGTTTGCATGGGCTCGTGGGCGCTGCAAACTATGCTATATAAATGTAACTTATAACAATAATTGTCTACTGGTGACTATAACAGCTACGTAGCGCAGCGGATAGTGTGTTGGCTTACAAACTGTATGGTCCTCGGTTCGATTCTCCGTCCAGGCGAAAGATAAAATGTATAAAATTGAATAATTTCTTCAACATTATTTGTATTACAGAAAAAGGAGCCAAGAACTAAAAAATTTCGTGGTAGTGAAAATTATATGAGGGAATGAGCACAATCTTCTTTGCGGAAAATTGTTCCAAGCATATAATATTTTTGGGCTCAAAATGCTTCCAAACATAAAATATGTTCACATAAAACAAACATATTAATGTTTCGGCAGTATCCAATGATATATGTACTTCCTGCAAAATATGCTTGGAACATATGTTAGAGAAGCGATGTTTTTTGAGGGTGCAGTGGTGAACTTCTCTCTTATCACTGAGTGCTGCCCGATTCTATGTTAAGCTCAATGGCAAGTCCGAACGGCGTTCCACATTGCAGTGAAACCATTTAGAGAAGCTTTGAAACTCTCCGAAATGTCACCAACATTACTGAGGTGGGATAATCCACCGCTGAAAAACTTTTTGGTGTTTGGTCGAAACTAGTTTTGAACCCATGACCCTGTGTATGCAAGGCAGGCATGCAAACCATTGCACCACGGTGGCTTATGTAGTTAAACTTCAATCCAATTACCAAATTAAATTAGTAAAACAATTAGTTAAATTTTGCAATCGACATTGAATAAATTTGTTAGTTAAATTGTTAATTAGAATAATTAATTGTTGTTTTTGTTAACACCTAATATTTCCTATATTTATTTTCATAATTTATTATGATTGTAAATCTTGTAATAAATAAATAAAAACCGCGAAACTTTTCTTTCAGTTTCTTAACTAACTTTGTGTTCTTAGTTTGATTAAAAAAAACGATTGTATCACTAATTCTTTTAAGTGAAGACGTAACTTTGTTCTATCACTTTTTTTGTTGCCTTAGTGTTTTTATTTTGGTTAAAAAATTTATTGTATCAATTAATTTTTCTACTAAAAATCAATCTACAAAATCAATCATTTTTTTAATTGACTTAGTCTTCCGAGTTTGATTAAAAATAATCAAATATTTTTTAATTAAAAATATATAAAATATATTTAAAAAAAAGTAAATAAATAGTTATAGCTTAACGGAGCTAAAATAAAATTCCCTTTGATTAAAATTTTTTAATCACAATTTCATTTAATTCATTGTAATTTACATAATTTTTTCTTACATCGATTTACAGATTCACCATTACCTCAATTGTATACTTTCGATGATTACGACACCTGTTTCAGTAATGGAAAGTCAGCTCTTTCTTCCACCTATTGCATGGTCTATGCTCAGGTCCAGCCGGATAATTCCTCAGACCTTTGGAAAAAAATAGAAACACATAAATTGCATAGATTTAATTATCATTATGATAAACTATTCTTTGGTGTATGTTTAGAAAGATGTATGCATACGATGGACATTGATGCTCAAAAGGAAACTCTTGGTATAATTGATAAAGAGGTGAGTTTGACGTTCATAGTTGCATATAAATAAAAAACAATATTTTTAATACTTTAGATAGTTGAAGATTTACAATTAATTCACAAACGTCCTTTGGACATAGAAATGCGTGCAAAATACTCATTAATGATCCAAAAATGTTTAAACGAGGAGTTTCAAAGAAAGTATGATTTAAAATTAAACACTTTCATAGAGTACTGTGAGAGACCAAAAGAAACAGAACAATTGGAAGAAGGTAAATGTGATTGAAAAATAATAATTGTTGTATGAAAATTTTATATATCCCCTCCACCATAGCATTTTCAAGTTGGTTCGCTAACCTTGATTCGCGAAAATGGGGCTAAATTAGTTTATGTTAAATTAAATTGCCTTAATTTGTATTACATTGGTCGATATTTTTAGATGCTGCCGAAACTATTCTATATAAAATCATCAATGGTCTTGGGCTTTTGGTACTTTTTTCATCATTCTACGATTATTACCTGAAGACCCATCCAGCAGACGGAGTCTATATTAATGAACATTTTAAAAACAATTATGAAGATTCAGGTAAGATTCTGCAAAAGTATATTAACCCATTAACGCCCAAAATGAAACTGCCGGACAAAACTTTATTTTATATATTATTTTATATTAACTTTGTCATTCCGTTTGCAACACATCAAAATATTGCTCTAAGACCCCATAAAGTATATATATTCTGGGTCGTGGTGAAATTCTGAGTCGATCTGAACATGTCCGTCCGTCCGTCTTTTGAAATCACGCTAACTTCCGAACGAAACAAGCTATCGACTTGAAACTTGGCACAAGTAGTTGTTATTGATGTAGGTCGGATGTATTGCAAATGGGCCATATCAGTCCACTTTTTCGTCTAGCCCCCATATAAACGGACCCCCAAATTTGGCTTGCGATTGCTCTAAGAGAAGCAAATTTCAACCGATTCGGCTGAAATTTGGTACATGGTCTTCGTATGTGGGCTCTAACAACCATGCAAAAATTAGTCTACATCAGTCCATAATTACATATAGCCCCCATATAAACGGATTCCTCGATTTGGCTTGCGGAGCCTCTAAGAGAAGCAAATTTCATCCGATCCGGCTGAAATTCGGTACATAGTGTTAGTATATGGTCTCTAACAACCATGCAAAAATTGGTTCACATCGATCCATAATTATATATAGCCCCCATATAAAACGATCCCCCGATTTGGCTTGCATAGCCTCTAAAAGAAACAAATTTCATCCGATCCGGCTGAAATTGGGTACATGATGTTAGTATATGGTCTCTAATGGCCATGCAAAAATTGGTCCATATCGGTTCATAATTGTATATAGCCCCCATATAAACCGATCACCAGATTTGGTTTTGGAGCCTGTCATCCGAGTGAGTTGAATTTTGTGGATGACAGTCTTTCGTAGAAGTTTCTACGCAATCCATGGTGGAGGATACATAAGATTCGGCCTGGCCGAACTTACGGCCGTATATACTCGTTTTTTAATAATTCAGTAAAAAGATTTAAATAAAAAACTGACACTTTTTAGAGAAAAGGGATGTCCCCATGTGGTGACATTCGGCAGATTAAGTAGAAATTCTCTAAAAATCTCAATTACCATAAAGTATATATATTCTGGGTCGTGCTGAAATTCTGAGGCGATCTAAGCATGTCCGTCCGTCCGTCCGTCTGTTGAAATCACGCAAACTTTCGAACGAAACAAGCTATCGAGTTGAAACTTGTCACAAGTAGTTGTTATTGATGTAGGTCGGATGTTATTGCAAATGGGCCATATCGGACTACTTTTACGTATAGCCCCCATATAAACCGACGCTCAGATTTGGCTTGCGGAGCCTCTTGGGGGAGCAAACTTCATCCGATCCGGTTGAAATTTGGTGCATGGTGTTAGTATATCGTCTGTAACAAACATGCAAAAATTGGTCCACATCGATCCATAATTATATATAGCCCCCATATAAACCCATCCCCAGATTTGGCTTGCGGAGCCTCATGGATGAGCAAAATTCATCCGATTCGGTTGAAATTTGGTACATGGTATAATTATAAGGTCTCTAACAACCATGCAAAAATTGGTCCAGATCGTTCAATAATATATAGCCCCCATATAAACCGATCCTCAGATTTGATCTCCGGAGCCTCATGGATGAGCAAAATTCATCCGATTCGGTTTTATCAAATGCGACCAAGTGTCTTTGTTTATATATTAGATGCAGTATAAAGCTGTCATACGTGCATTTTGAATTACAAAAATAACGTGTAGCTCATAGCTGTTTGACTTTAAACAGGTGTCCTCATATGGGGACAGAGGGCGGTAATGGGTTAAGGACAGTTTATACTCGTATTTAATTTGTTATCAAATCTAATTCATAGATCTCTACTCCATTTCTTACAGTATCACGTCTCTTGACATCATTCTCAGTACCTCGGAATTATAATCGTCTCGTCCAACCCTATCGTGGTAAAATTGCTATAGATTTTTCCTACTTGGATGGATTACGTTCTGTGAGTACTTTGATAGTACTACATGGTCATATTTTCTATATGGAATTCCTTCATTTGCAAAATCCCGAGTATTTTGAAAATATTGTTAATAGCACCATTGGATTAGCCTTACACAACTTAACACCAATAATAGAAATATTTATGGTTATGAGCGGGTTATTGTTCTACATGAAATTTAAGGAAATGTCTATCATTAAACCACAGACTAGTTGGGGAAAATGCATAAAGCTTTTACTGTTAATAACTGTTGGCCGATTTTTAAGGTATGTTCATATTTATGGGCCACATGTAGGATTTTTTATCCTCCACCACTTACTTGTAGGTACACATTAAAAAAAAAAGATTACTTGGATCCAAAGATTTTTACCTTCCCTTAAAGATTTTGGTATTGATTCTGAGCCACAGATTACGGATTTTTTAAAATAAAAACATTTTTTAGGGACCTATCTACTTAGGTTTAAATTTAGGATGAATTAAATTAAAGTTAGCATACAGATCTCATTTATAGATTTTTCACTCTCGTTTTTGCTATATATTAATAAAAAGCTGTTCACGTATAAACAAATGCTAGTTTAAAACCCAAATTATAACTTCAAAGTAAAAACTTTGAAGTTATAATTTGAAAGAAAACAAAAGAAAACTTTAAATCAAAGAGACAAAATCCTCAAAAGAAGTCATAGTCTATATTTTTATAGACTATTATGTTATATCACGTGAAAGTCTTTGGTAAATTTTTTTACGCAATCGGTGGTGGAGGTTGCATAAGATTTGGCCCGATATATACTTGTTTTACTATGGTCTAATTTGCTCTTTTTAGATTTTTACCATCAATAGGTTTATTGATATTAATCAATGGCACTGTATTGACCAAATTTTCTGATGGACCATTTTGGCGTCATATTACTGAACCCTGTCGAACGTTCAGTAGGGAAAATTGGTGGCAAAATATTTTGATGATAAATAATTTTTATCCAAAAACTTCAGTAAGACCTATATTTTTAGCAACTATGATGTATAAAATTGTTTTAAATTTTTTAATTAATTTTGTAGGTGAGCACCCACACTTGGTATCTGGCAGCCGATTTTCAATTATTCACTTTTTACACAATGGTTTTAATATTAATTTCAAAGTAAGTATCATGAACTTATAACGCATTAGCTGGAATTAATAACGCATTATTACTCCAATATTTAGAAGAAAATTTCCTTTAATGCACTGAAAAAATATTGTTTTCAGGCCATAGATTTCATGTCCTTAAAATACAAATCCAAAAGCCTATAAACTTAAATGACAAAAAAAAATTTTTTTGACTGCAGCCAACATGAAATCGTCTTCAAATTTGTTGACTTGACTACAAATCAAAACATCGTTCAAAAATTGGATATGTTTTTCAATACTTCATTGTAAAGACGGTTTTTACTTGAAAATGGAATTATTTCTACTTGAAGTCGAGCATGAATTTAGAAATTTTTGATGTAGTTTTTAAAGAAATTTCATAACACAAGCAGAAAACAGCTTCATAAAACGAATAAATTTCGAATTGTTTTCTAGAAGCAAATACGCAAAACTCAAATTTAAAAGAGAAAGGTACCTTCACTTCGATTCTCCGCTTCATTGGCTCGGAATCAATACCTTCGGAATCGGACATGCTTATATTTGAGTGTGATTGGAATCCACGGTTCCCACAGATGGTAGAATTCTATCAAAACATTTAGATTTTTTTACTGTTTGGTATATTGGTATAATTCTTGATGTTTTGGTAGATTTTGCGAAATATTCCATTTCTCTATACAAATAAAATGTTGACAAAATTTTCTATAGAAATAAAATTTTGATAAAATTTTCTATAGAAATAAATTTTTGACAAAATTTTCTATGGAAATAAAATTTTGACAAAATTTTCTATAGACAAAAAGTTTTAACAAAAATTTTCTATAGAAATAAAATTTTGACAAAATTTTCTATAGAAATAAGATTTTGACAAAATGTTCTATAGAAATAAAATTTTGACAAAATTTTCTATAGAAATAAAATTTTGACAAAATTTTCTATAGAAATAAAATTTTGACAAAATTATCTATAGAAAAAAAGTTTTAAAAAAATTGTCTATAGAAATAAAATTTTGACAAAATTTGCTATGGAAAAAAATTTTGACAAAATTATCTATAGAAAAAAAGTTTTAAAAAAATTGTCTATAGAAATAAAATTTTGACAAAATTTTCTATAGAAATAAGATTTTGACAAAATTTTCTATAGAAATAAAATTTTGACAAAATTTTCTATAGAAAAGTTTTAACACAATTTTTCTATAGAAATAAAATTTTGACAAAAATGTTTATAGAAATAAGATTTTGACAAAATTTTCTATAGAAATAAAATTTTGACAAAATTTTCTATAGAAATAAAGTTTTAACAAAATTTTCTATAGAAATAAAATTTTGAAAAAATTTTCTATAGAAATAAGATTTTGACAAAATTTTCTATAGAAATAAGATTTTGACAAAATTTTCTATAGAAATAAAATGTTGACAAAATTTTCTATAGAAATAAAGTTTTGACAAAATTTTCTATGGAAATAAAATTTTAACAAAATTTTCTATAGAAAAAAAGTTTTAACAAAAATTTCCTATAGAAATAAAATTTTGACAAAATTTTCTACAGAAATAAGATGTTGACAAAATTTTCTATAGAAATAAGATTTTGACTAAATTTTCTACAGAAATAAGATTTTGACAAAATTTTCTATAGAAATAAGATTTTGACTAAATTTTCTATAGAGATAAAATTTTGACAAAATTTTCTATAGAAATAAAGTTTGAACAAAAGTTTTCTATAGAAATAAAATTTTGACAAAATTTTCTATAGAAATAAAGTTTTAACAAAATTTTCTAAAGAAATAAAATTTTGACAAAATTTTCTACAGAAATAAAATTTTGAAATTTTCTATAGAAATAAAATTTTGAAATTTTCTATGGAAATAAAATTTTGACAAAATTTTCTACAGAAATAAAAATTTGACGAAATTTTCTATAGAAATAAAATTTTGATAAAATTTCCTAGAGAAATATGATTTTGACAAAATTTTTTATAGAAATAAAATTTTGACAAAATTTTCTATAGAAATAAATTTTTCATTCGTTTTGAAATTTTCTATTAAAACAAAATTTTGAAATTTTCTATTAAACCAAAATTTTGAAATTTTCTATTTACATAAAATTTTGACAACATTTTTTATAGAAATAAAGTTTTGACAACAAAAAAAATGTTTACTTGGTTCCAAAGATTTTGGCCTTCCCTTAAGGATTTTGGTATTGATTCCGAGGCAAAGATGCGGCTTCTTTTAAATAAATACATTTTTTAACAACCTATCTGGCTTAAAATCTAGGATGAATAAAATTAAAATTTGGATACAGATCTCATTTATCAAATGTTCATTCTTTTTTCGCGGTTTATTAATAAAGGTATGTTACTCACGTACAAAAAAATGCCAGTTTAAAAATCCAAATTAGAACGGATATTTCAAAGTACAAAATGTTTTCTTAATTCAAAAAAAAAAAGTTAAAAATCTTTAAACCAAAGACGCTAAATTTTCAAAATAAGTCTTAGCCTATATTTGATGCGTTTTTATCTTAAATCTAAAGATTCAATATTTCAGTTAATTTAAGGACAATTTCTTTAAATCAAAAATGTGTTTCTTTACTTTAAGGAAAATTAGCCTTAGTTCAAAGACATGCGACTTTACCGGAGGGACGCAAATTTACAAAATTTGTGTCCTAAATTTAATGAATAAAATTTTTGAAGCAAAGATTACAAACTTTATTTTTATTAAAATTTCATTATTTTAAAGAAATTTGTCCTTCATATTTTGTAAATTTCTCATCCTAAAATTTCAGTGTATGGAAATAAAGTTTTGAAACTTTCTATAGATATAAAATTTTGACAACATTTTCTATAGAAATAAAATTTTGACAACATTTTCTAAAGAAATAAGATTTTGACAAAATTTTCTATTGAAAAAATATTCTATAGAAATAAAATTTTGACAAAATTTTCTATAGAAATAAAATTTTAACAAAATTGTCTATAGAACTAAAATTTTTTTATAGAAATAAAATTTTGTCAAAATTTCTATAGAAATCTAATTTTGTCAAAATTTTCTATAAAAACAAATTTTTGACAACATTTTCTATAGAAATAAGATTTTGACAAAATTTTCTATAGAAATAAAACTTTGAAAAAATATTCTATAGAAATAAAATTTTGACAAAATATTCTATAGAAATAAATTTTTGGCAAAATTTTTTATATATATTTTTTACACCGTGTTGTCCGGATTCAGAGTTTTGGATGTGAATTAAAAAATTTTGTGATATTTGGCCAAATAAATATTTTTTATAATTTTTTATGAGTTTTAATGCATTCAATCGCATGTCTGAAACGGTTGAACTCAAATATTTTTTAAAAATCGCAACTATTGTAGAATGGATTTAGCAGTTTATTTGATGAAATACGGGTGGCCAAAAAAGGACTGAAGGATTAAAAATAACTGTAATTTTTTTTCTTGTTTTTATTTTTTATTGATTTGTTTTATGTTTTTAGATATTTAATTCATGGAAATTTTTTACATTTAAGTGTGAAATATAACATCTCTCAAATGGTGTCCATTTTCTTGCAAACAAAAATTGGCTCTTTTAACCGCATTTTCCATTACTGCCCATAGAGTTTCTGGTTCCAAGTTGCTTATTTCTGCTTGAATGTTGTGCTTAAACTCTTGAATTGTTTGGGGTTTATATTTCAAATAGCCCCACAAAAAAGTCTGGAGCGGTCAAATCTGGTGAACGTGGAGCCAAGCAAAATCACAATTTCTGGAAATTATTCGTTCACCAAAAATGTTATGAAGAAGTTCCATTGTCGCTCTTGCTGTATGCGCAGTTGCTTCATTTTGCAGGAACCATATATTTAGATTATTCTCAACATGTGGACGCGAAAAATTGTCTATCATAGTCCTATACAGAGCCCCGTTAACCGTTTCTGGGTGACCCTCCACGTCTTCGAAAAAATATGGACCGATAATTTTATCAGTCATAACACCGCACCAAACAGTACATCTGGCGGGGTGTAATTCACGCTGATGTAATGCCCTAGGATTGTGAGTGCCCCAAAATCTACAATTTTGTTTGTTTACATAGCCATTTAAGTAGAAATGAGCATCATCGCTCATTATAAGATTGTTTAAAAAGTTATCATAATCTCTGGCTATTTGACTAAAACGAATAGCATATTGCAGGCGTCCCTGATGGTCTTGGGAGAGCAGTTGCTGTGCCATTTGAATTTTATACGGAAACATTTTAAGATCCCGCTTCAAAATTCTTTGCAGGGATGTTCTGGAGATTCCCAATTGAGTACAACGACGACGAGTAGAGACAGATGGGTCTTCGTTTACACTCTGTCGTGCAGCCTCCCCAACTGCTTCATTGCGCACAGATCGACCTCTTCCTCTTCCTGGAAGATCTGACACTCTTCCATGTTCCTCAAAACGGGAGACTAATTTCGTTGAATTGTAATAATTGACCTTCCAGAAGAATAAAAAAATTGAATGATTTTGACTCGTTGCTGCACATCATATGTAGCCATGAAATATCTCCAAAAACCAGTAAATAACCTGCAAAAGACAAAAACAAAATTATTAAAAAAAAAAAAAAAAGATATAACCATTTTTATACCCACCACCATAGGATGGGGGGTATATTAACTTTGTCATTCCATTTGTAACACATCGAAATATTGCTCTAAGACCCCATAAAGTATATATATTCTGGGTCGTGGTGAAATTCTGAGTCGATCTGAGCATGTCCGTCCGTCCGTCCGTCCGTCTGTTGAAATCACGCTAACTTCCGAACGAAACAAGCTATCGACTTGAAACTTGGCACAAGTAGTTGTTATTGATGTAGGTTGGATGGTATTGCAAATGGGCCATATCGGTCCACTTTTACGTATAGCCCCCATATAAACAGACCCCAAAATTTGGCTTGCGAGGCCTCTAAGAGAAGCAAATTTCATCCGATCCGGCTGAAATTTGGTACATGGTGTTAGTATATGGTCTCTAACAACCATGCAAAAATTGGTCCACATCGGTCCATAATTATATATAGTCCCCATATAAACCGATCCCCCGATTTGGCTTGCGAGGCCCCTAAGAGAAGCAAATTTCATCCGATCCGGCTGAAATTTGGTACATGGTGTCAGTATATGGTCTCTAACAACCATGCAAAAATTGGTCCACATCGGTCCATAATTATATATAGCCCCCATATAAACCGGTCCCCCGATTTGGCTTGCGAGGCCTCTAAGAGCAGCAAATTTCTTCCGATCCGGCTGAAATTTGGTACATGGTGTTATTATATGGTCCCTAACAATCATGCAAAAATTGGTCCACATCGGTCCATAATTATATATAGCCCCCATATAAACCGATCCCCCGATTTGGCTTTCGAGGCCGCTAAGAGAAGCAACTTTCATCCGATCCGGCTGAAATTTTGTACGTGATGTTAGTATATGGTCTATAACAACCATGCAAAAATTGGTCCACATCGGTTCATAATTATACATAGCCCCCATATAAACCGATCACCAGATTTGACCTCCGGAACCTCTTGGAAGACCAAAATTCATCTGATTCAGTTGAAATTTGGTACGTGGTGTTAATATATGGCCTCAAACTCCCATGCAAAAATTGGTCAATATCGGTCCATAATTATATATAGGCCCCATATAAACCGATCCCCAGATTTGACCTCCGGTGCCTTTTGGAGAAGCAAAATTCATCCGATCTGCTTGAAATTTGGTACGTGGTGGTAGTATATGATATTTAACAACCATGCCAAAAGTGATCCGTATCAGTCCATAATCGTACAAAGCCCCATATAAACCGATCCCGAGATTTGGTTTTGGAACCTCTTGGAAGAGCAAATTTCATCCGAGTGAGTTGAAATTTGGTACATTGTACTAGTATATGGTCGTTAACAACCATGCCTAACTAGGTCCATATCGGTCTATAGTTATATATGGCCCTCAGATAAATCGATCCCCAATCACACAAAAATTGGTCCATATCAAGTTCATAATTGTATATAGCCCCCATATAAGCGACCCCCATATTTCAATTCTGGCTATCTACGTACAAAAAGTCCATATCGATTCGTAATTATTTGTAGACTTAACTATACATAACTTTTTTGTCTAATATATACCATGTATGGACTAAATCACAGTCTTTCGTAGAAGTTTCTACGCAATCCATGGTGGTGGGTACATAAGATTCGGCCTGGCCGAACTTGCGGCCGTATGTACTTGTTAATCCTTCATTCCTTTTTGGGCCACCCATCCAAAATAAAGAACATCTCAAGAAGGAATTTTTTGAGAGTGCTTTTAAAGTTTTGCCTTTAGAACAATTTCCACATTAAACAGACTTTTGATTTGAATTTTATTTTCATAGAGTATTTACGCAAGTGGTTTTATTTAAAATTTTCAGATATCCCCAATACAAGAAACGAATCCTAATAACATTAGGTTTTATCACTGTGCTCATACCCACGATAGTTACCTATATCTTCCAAGTTGATTCCCCCATGATTGTCCAACCAGAGTAAGTATTTCCTTTGGATTTTTATATTTGTAATAAATATAATCATCTCTATTTCTAATCCAGAGGCTTTAGATATGGCTTTTATAAGGGGATTAAGACTTTTAAGTATTTGTATACACCTTCCTATACAAATCTGGGTGGTTACCTATTTGGTATTTGCTGTGCAGAGCTCTATATGAGATATCTCAACAAGGATGAAGTGCAACGAGAAATTCGTAAAAAAAATACTATATAAAATTAGTGTGTGGCTAACATTTCCCATTGCGCTGGGCATTACCTTATTGGGTACTTTTATGGTTTTCCAACCGTTATCAATATGGACTGCATTGTTCAGTGGTCTATATCGTAATGCATGGATTATTTTTGTCTGTGGAATACCAGTTCTGACAATGGCTTGCAAGCCAGAATGTAAGTTGAACTTGATCTATTGCATCGGAAATTTATCCGTATATATTTTCTGATGACTTCTTGTTCTTGTTTTCTTTTTTGTAGCAATTTCCTATAAATTTTTCTGTTTGCCCATATTTCGAATTTTGGCTCGATTATCATTTCAAATGTATTTGTGGCATTTCATTATAATGCAGCTGATTAATGGATACCAGCGTCAGCCACATCATATTACCCATCTTTATATGGCAAGTCATTTTAACAGTTTGCAATATGGGTTCATTATTTACTTCCCCCTTTTTTATAGAATGTCCAAGGATTGACAACGATAATTCTATCGCTAATAGCAGCCTTTGCCTCATGTCTTCTAGTGGAGTTTCCAACAGCGCAAGTATTTGATACTTTAATGTCAGGATATAAAAAAGGTGTAGCAAATACAGGTAAGTTCGCAATATACGGAAAAAATATCATAACAATCGATTACAACCTTTTGATCCATCGGCCATAATCCAATTTAGTCCAGTATGTTACAATTTCCCTTTGTTTTAAAAGTAAGAAAAATCACATGCTAGACCCAACGTATGAATGAATCCTTACTTATCAGAAGTACACAGAATTCTTTTTTTTTCTTTCTTCAATTATGATATTAATTGGCCCAATTAATTTTTAATTCAAATTTCTTCCACATTCAAAAAAAGTTTACTTGGATTCAAAGATTTTGACCTTCTCTTAAGAGAAAGATTATGATACAGATATCATTGATCGAATTTATCGAATGATCGACGTTAAAAAATGTTTTCTTAATTCCAAAAAACATCAAACCAAAGATGCAAAATCCTCATTAATTTAAGGACGATTTCTTTAAATAGAAAATGTGTGTTTTTATACCCTCCACCATAGGATGGAGGGTATATTAACTTTGTCATTCCGTGTGTAACACATCGAAATATTGCTCTAAGACCCCATAAAGTATATATTCTGGGTCGTGGTGAAATTCTGAGTCGACCTGAGCATGTCCGTCCGTCTGTTGAAATCACGCTAACTTCCGAACGAAACAAGCTATCGACTTGAAACTTGGCACAAGTAGTTGTTATTGATGTAGGTCAGATGGTGTTGCAAATGGGCCATATCGGTCCACTTTTACGTATAGCCCCCATATAAACGGACCCCTAAATTTGGCTTGCGAGGCCTCTAAGAGAAGCTAATTTCATCCGATCCGGCTGAAATTTGGTACATGGTGTTAGTATATGGTCTCTAATAACAATGCAAAAATTGGTTCACATCGGTCCATAATTATATATAGCCCCCATATAAACCGGTCCCCCGATTTGGCTTGCGGAGCCTCTAAGCAAGGCCGTATTCAGAGGGGGGATGAGGGGGATCAAACCCCCCCCCCGAAATGAATGAATATTTTTATATAAATAAATATATATTTTTAGCTGCATAGAAAAATCTTATCGAAGATGTTGAAGAAAAGCTGGAGGTTTTATTTTGAAAAACGCTTACTTATAAAACTTGCACAAATCATAGAATACTAGTTGTCAAACGTCGGTCGAAAAAAACAAATTGTTTTTGTTCTCGCACCACAAATTTCATTTTTGGAAAATGTCTTTCTGCTTTTTATTTGTGTTTGTTGTTCTTTTTGTGAACATGACTCGCTTTGTTTGGCCATAGCAACAACAACGAAACAGCCAAACACACATGTGTAAATGAAATGGCGCAAAACCTGCGAAAAGAACATGCCTAATTCAGCGATGGAAGCACTTGGAGAGTGCAATAAAGAGATATTTCCAAACGTGCATATTCTTTTAAAAATTTTGGTCACTTTGCCAGTTACTCAGGGATGGAAAATAAAATTTTTAAGAAATTTTAGGTATTTTTTGAGCGGAAAGGTACTTTTTACTAAATTTCAAAAAAAAATATCACTGGAAAATTATTGTCAAGAGACTAAATTTTAAAGAAAATAAAATTTTGACAAAATTTTCTATATAAATAAAATTTTGCAAAAATTTTCTATAGAAATAAAATTTTGCAAAAAAAAATCTGTAGAAAAAAAATGTTGCAAAATTTTTTCAATAGAAATAAAATTTTGCAAAAATTTCCTATAGAAATAAAATTTGTACAAAATTTTCAATTGAAATAAATTTTTGACAAAATTTTCTATAAAAATAAAATTTTGCAAAAATTCTATATAGAAATAAAATGTTGACAACATTTTCTACCGAAATAAAAAATCGATAATATAGAATCACATTCTTTTTTCGACTAGAACATTCTTGAAGTTCAATAAAATCCGGTTTTTGACTATGTCTTTTACAAAATCGAGATTTTCTTCCCACATGAACATGTTTGTTTTGCCATATTTGTAAAATACTATTATTGATAAAGACTTTCTCAAAATATTAAAATATTTTGTCAAAGCTATTGTACCATAAATCTGATATCGACTCAAAAATGTCTACACAAAAGGTACTAAATCATTCGCGGGGGTACTACGGTACTGACCGGGGTGAAAAAGTATTGAAAAAAGTACTATAGTACTGCATTTTCCATCCCTGCAGTTACTACGTACTCATCCGAACTTTAATTTTCAACAATGAAGAGGTTAAAGACGTATCTTAGAAATTCGACTAGCGAGAGTAGAATCAATGGATTGGCATTAATGTCGGTTCATCGCCGAATAAATGTGCCGACTGAAGAAGTCATTGATTTATTTGCTGCCCAAAAAGCCCGTCGGCTCAATTTAATATTGTAAAAATATTGTATACATACCTATGCATAAATAAAATTTTCTACACATGAGATTATATGAATATTTATACCCTTCACCACTACTGTGGTACAGGGTATAATAAGTTTGTGCATTTGTATGTAACGCCAAGAAGGAGTAATCATAGACCAACCTTTTAGTATACGGATCGGCTTAGAATTAAATTCTGAGTCGATTTAGCGATGTCCGTCTGTCTGTCTGTCCGTCTGTTTGTCCGTCTGTCTGTCCGTCTGTCTGTCCGTCTGTCTGTCTGTCTGTCTGTCTGTTGATGTATTTTTGTGTGCAAAGTACAGCTCGCAGTTTTAGTCCGATTGTCCTAAAATTTGGTATAGGGTCCTGTTTCGGCTCAAAGACGATCCCTATTGATTTTGGAAAAAATCGGTTCAGATTTAGATATAGCTGCCATATATATTTTTCACCGATCTGGTCATAATTGGCGTGTATATCAACCGATCTTCCTCAAATCCGAATATTTTATGAGTCTCGAAAAACTTGCAAAATATCAGCAAAATCGGTTCAGATTTAGATATAGCTCCCATATATAGCTTTCGCCCGATTTACACTCATATGACCACAGAGGCCAATGTTTAACTCCGATTTAGTTGAAATTTTGCACAGGGAGTAGAATTAGCATTGTAGCCATGCGTGCCAAATTTGGTTGAAATCGGTTCAGATTTAGATATATCTCCCATATATAGCTTTCGCCCGATTTACACTCATATGAGCACAGAGGCCAATTTTTAACTCCGATTTAGTTGAAATTTTGCACAGGGAGTAGAATTAGCATTGTTACTATGTGTGCCAAATTTGGTTGAAATCGGTTCAGATTTGGATATATCTCCCATATATAGCTTTCGCCCGATTTACACTCATATGACCACAGAGGCCAATTTTTAACTCCGATTTAGTTGAAATTTTGCACAGGGAGTAGAATTAGCATTGTAGCTATGCGTGCCAAATTTGGTTGAAATCGGTTCAGATTTAGATATAGCTCCCATATATATGTTTTTCTGATTTCGACAAAAATGGTCAAAATACCAACATTTTCCTTGTAAAATCGCCACTGCTTAATCGAAAGGTTGTAAAAATGACTCTAATTTTCCTAAACTTCTAATACATATATATCGAGCGATAAATCATAAATAAACTTTTTTGAAGTTTCCTTAAAATTGCTTCAGACTTAAACGTTTCCCATATTTTTTTTACTAACATTGTGTTCCACCCTAGTGCATTAGCCGACTTAAATTTTGAGTCTATAGATTTTGTAGAATTCTATCAAATTCTTCCAGATCGAGTGATATTTAAATTTATGTATTTGGGACAAACCTTTATATATAGCCCCCAACACATTTGACGGATGGGATATGGTATCGAAAATTTAGATCTACAAAGTGGTGCAGGGTATAATATAGTCGGCCCCGCCCGACTTTAGACTTTCCTTACTGGTTTTTTTTTGAAGTTGAACCGGCCTGGCCGAACTTACGGCCGTATATACTTGTTTTTACTTAAAATTTTAGTTGTGATAATTAATATTTTTTTAAATATTTAAAATCATTTTTTACATACTTTATTTTTTAATTTGATTAAAATCTTAATTGTATCAGTTAATTTTATAATTGATTATGTTGAAAATATATCTTTAGTATTTTGCTGATATTTTTTCTGTGCACATTGTTGTATTCTATATTTTATCTGTTTCATATTTTTAAACACAATTTTTAATTTTTATTTACAGGTGTAAACAAGAGGACGAAGATTCAATAAACAAACCAAATTTATATTAAAAAAAACATACATTGGGAAATATTTAGTATTAATCTAATCTTCATGAAGATGTAAAATGTTATATTGTTATACTAATGTATATACACTGTTAGAAAAATATGTTTTTCATATGTTTCGATATAAACAAAATGTGTTTCGGGCACAATTTTTAAACAAAATATATTTAAGTGCAAACATGTAATGTTCCTAAACTAACTCTAAATGTTTGGGACACATATGTTAGTATGTTAGAATATATTATGTTTGGGGCATGAATGTTTCATAAAAATAATATGCGTGAATGTAAACATATATACAAATTTCGAGTAAACATATATATGTTGTGATATTTTATTAAGAGAGCGACAGAGAGAGAGAGAGAGTATAGAGAAAGAAATAGATATGGAAACCGGGAGGGTTGACGAAAGAGATCAACATAACACAGCGAGAGAATGAAAAGAGAGCAATTTCTGTGAAACCGCTTCTATGTTGTTTCGGAAAACTGTTTTATGATAAGGCCAAAAATTTGATATGCTTAAGTCTAAATATTATTTAATTTGAATATTAGAATGAGTATTCGGAGTAAAGAGAAAAGATTTGAAAAAAAATACAGCATGTGTTTTCGCCTTGAGAGCAGCATTTTATGTATATGTGGACATGTGTTTTGTTTATCATTTTGGCATTATGGACACAATTTTTTTCTTGGTTCGTTAAAAGAAATCGGAGTAAGTCAAAAACAAATACAAAGGGATCTTCATAAAAATAACGAAAGGGCACTATACTCTTTTTAGTGTTGGGACAGTAAAATGAAACAAGTATATACGGCCGTAAGTTCGGCCAGGCCGAAGCTTATGTACCCTCCATCATGGATTGCGTAGAAACTTCTTCTAAACACTGACATCCATAATCGAATTACTTAAGTTGCGGTAACGCTTGCCGATGGCAAGGTATCTTAAAACCTCCTCCTAACACCATCTTCTAAATTGTATGTAAGTCCATACGTGGTATATATTAAATCAAAAAAGATCGATCCAATACGTATATAATTCAGTTTGACAAAATAAACATATAATTTGTACAAAATTTTCTATAGAAATAAAATTTTCACAAAATAAAAATTTTGACAAAATTTTCTATAGAAAGAAAATTTTGACAAAAATTTCTACAGAAATAAAATTTTGACAAAAATTTCTATAGAAATAAACTTTTGACAAAATTTTCTATAGAAATAAAATCTTTGTAGATTATTTTTGGCTCGAGTGGCAACCATGATTATGAACCGAAAAAAATTTGAACAAAATTTTCTATAGAAATAAAATTTTGACAAAATTTTCTATATAAATAAAATTCTGACAATGATGAAAATTCTATTATGAACCGAATAAAATTTTAACAAAATTTTCTCTAGAAATAAAATTTTGACAAAATTTTCTATAGAAATAAAATTTTGTAGTTTATTTTTGGCTCTAGTGGCAACTATGATTATGAACCGATATGGACCAATTTTTGTGTGATTGGACCAATTTTGGTATGGTTGTTAGCGACCATATACTAACACCACGTTCCTAATTTGAACCGGATCGGACGAATTTTGCTCCTCCAAGAGGCTCCGGAGGTCAAATCTGGAGAACGTTTTATATGGGGGCTATATATAATTATGGGCCGATGTGGACCAATTCTGCCACGGTTGTTAAAGATCATATACTAACACCATGTTCCAAATTACAACCGGATTGGATGAAATTTGCTTCTCTTGGAGACTTCGCAAGCCAAATCTGGGGATCGGTTTATATGGGGGCTATATATAATTATAAACCGATGTGGACCAATTTTTGCATGGTTGTTAGAGACCATATACCAATACCATGTACCAAATTTCAGCCGGATCGGATGCAATTTGCTTCTCTTTGAGGCTTCGCAAGCCAAATCTGGAGATCGGTTTATATGGGGTCTATATATAATTATGGACCGATGTGGACCAATGTTTGCATGGTTGTTAGAGACCATATACCAACATCATGTACCAAATTTCAGCCAGATCGGATGAAATTTGCTTCTCTTTGAGGCTCCGCAAGCCAAATCTGGGGATTGGTTTATATGGGGGCTATATATAATTATAGACCGATGTGGACCAATTTTTGCATGATTGTGAGAGACCATATACCAACACCATGTACCAAATTTCAGCCGGATCGGATGAAATATGCTTCTCTTAGAGGCTCCACAAGCCAAATCTGGGGATCGGTTTATATGGGGGCTATATATAAATAAGGACCGATATGGACCAATTTCGGTCCATATCGATCTGGAGAACGTTTTATATGGGGGCTATATATAATTATGGACCGATGTGGACCAATTCTGCCACGGTTGTTAAAGATCATATACTAACACCATGTTCCAAATTACAACCGGATTGGATGAAATTTGCTTCTCTTGGAGACTTCGCAAGCCAAATCTGGGGATCGGTTTATATGGGGGCTATATATAATTATAAACCGATGTGGACCAATTTTTGCATGGTTGTTAGAGACCATATACCAATATCATGTACCAAATTTCAGGCGGATCGGATGAAATTTGCTTCTCTTTGAGGCTCCGCAACCCAAATCTGGGGATCGGTTCATATGGGCGCTATATATAATTATGGACCGATGTGGACCAATTTTTGCACGGTTGTTAGAGACCATATACCAATACCATGTACAAAATTTCAGCCGGATCGGATGCAATTTGCTTCTCTTTGAGGCTTCGCAAGCCAAATCTGGAGATCGGTTTATATGGGGTCTATACATAATTATGGACCGATGTGGACCAATTTTTGCATGGTTGTTAGAGACCATATACCAACATCATGTACCAAACTTCAGCCGGATCGGATTAAATTTGCTTCTCTTTGAGGCTCCGCAAGCCAAATCTGGGGATCGGTTTATATGGGGGCTATATATAATTATGGACCGATGTGGACCAATTTTTGCATGATTGTGAGAGACCATATACCAACACCATGTACCAAATTTCAGCCGGATCGGATGAAATATGCTTCTCTTAGAGGCTCCACAAGCCAAATCTGGGGATCGGTTTATATGGGGGCTACATATAATTATGGACCGATGTGGACCAATTTTTGCATGATTATTAGAGACCATATACTAACACCACGTTCCTAATTTGAACCGGATCGGATGAATTTTGCTCCTCCAAGAGGCTCCGGAGGTCAAATCTGGAGAACGTTTTATATGGGGGCTATATATAATTATGGACCGATGTGGACCAATTCTGCCACGGTTGTTAAAGATCATATACTAACACCATGTTCCAAATTATAACGGGATTGGATGAAATTTGCTTCTCTTAGAGACTTCGCAAGCCAAATCTGGGGATCGGTTTATATGGGGGCTATATATAATTATGAACCGATGTGGACCAATTTTTGCATGGTAGTTAGAGACCATATACCAACATCATGTACCAAATTTCAGCCGAATCGGATGAAATTTGCTTCTCTTTGATGCTCCGCAAGCCAAATCTGGGGATCGGTTTATATGGGGGCTATATATAATTATGGACCGATGTGGACCAATTTTTGCATGATTATTAGAGACCATATACCAACACCATGTACCAAATTTCAGCCGGATCGGATGAAATATGCTTCTCTTAGAGGCTCCACAAGCCAAATCTGGGGATCGGTTTATATGGGGGCTACATATAATTATGGACCGATGTGGACCAATTTTTGCATGATTATTAGAGACCATATACCAACACCATGTACCAAATTTCAGCCGGATCGGATGAAATTTGTTTCTCTTAGAGGCTCCGCAAGCCAAATCGGGGGACCGGTTTATATAGGGGCTATATATAATTATGGACCGATGTGAACCAATTTTTGCATGGTTATTAGAGACCATATACTAACACCATGTACCAAATTTCAGCCGGATCGGATGAAATTAGCTTCTCTTAGAGGCCTCGCAAGCCAAATTTGGGGGTCCCTTTATATGGGGGCTATATGTAAAAGTGGACCGATATGGCCCATTTTCAATACCATCCGACCTACATCGATAACAACTACTTGTGCCAAGTTTCAAGTCGATAGCTTGTTTCGTTCGGAAGTTAGCGTGATTTCAACAGACGGACGGACGGACATGCTTAGATCGACTCAGAATTTCACCACGACCCAGAATATATATACTTTATGGGGTCTTAGAGCAATATTTCGATGTGTTACAAACGGAATGACAAAGTTAATATACCCCCATCCTATGATGGAGGGTATAAAAAGGAGGAAACAGTGCAAAATTAAACAGTAAAATGTATAAAAACAAAGTTTAGTTCCCCTTTATCAATAAGTTGTCCAAGAGGACTTGTCGGACACATTCAAATATAAAAGCGGGTATTAAGTTCGAGTTTTGAAGCTACAACAATTGAAAAAGTTTATTTTCTTTAAAATGAATTATTAAAGAAAAGTAAAAGGCAAAACAGGGTCATTTTAGAGCAATAATACCGGCCTTAAAAGTAAAAATGAAATTAAGTACAAAACACGATAAGTTTTAAATGCATTTAAAATGGTGTTAAATGCTAGTAAAAAACTGTATACGCCTAAATAAATTTATGTGTATATTATAAAATTATTTATGTATGTTTATACTCGACTCCACGTTCTTCTTTTGTTGGAGTTTTTGAATTCCTTCCAAAATTTCAAACTTTTATACCAAAAACAGTTTTTTATTACAAAATTGTTATTTTTCCAATAAAAAAATTATATTTTATCCAAAAGCTCAGTCCATTTCGTTTATATCAAGCACTGTTACTGACTGTAAATCTTTAATAACCCACATTTTGATTTCATTTCATTTTCATTATAAAAATATAGTATAAATATAAATGTGTAAATAAAAAAAAAATTGGTGTTCGGTCGGAGCAGGGATTGAACCCACGGCCCTTTGCATGAAAGGCGGACATGCTAACTATTGCTTCACGTGGCAAACAAATGTATGTTTCTGTTAAATAATGTGTTGTTTGCATCGGCTCGTGGGCGCTGCAGACTATGCTGCATAAATATAACTTATAACGATAACACTAGTTTACAAAAAAAAATTTTTTCATACACGATTGATAAAAACCAACTTTTCTTATGTATTTTGAGCTGCTGAATTCGAAAATAATTTAAAAAAAATTATGGAACGGTTTTTGAGATATCCCGTTATTTTTAAATTTTCGCTCTTTTTTCACTAAACACAATATATCTCGAATTAGAACGTTGTTGATACTTAAATGAAAGGTTAGAAGATGACGAATAATCGTGTGTAATTGAATTTGTGATAAGTTAAGTGGTTCAAAAAATATCAATGCGAAAATTCAAAATTTTCGAAAAATTTGTGTTTTACAAAGGACCTTTTCCGCTAGAAAAGTATAAACCAATTTTAATAAATTTTTTCTCTTCCTGGTCGTATAGACGATACTCTAACGTAAGTAACAAGACCAACAAGAAGAAAATCGACAGAAAAATGACAAAGTTATAAGCAATTTAATGACGTCAAATCATGCAAAAATGAGCCATTCACCCACACAAAAATGTCTAGGCAACAGAGAAATTCATTTTTGTGTGGGAAAGTCGCTAATTTTTGCATGTTTTGTCGTCATTAAAAAAATTTTACAAAACAAAAATGGTTCTAAGTACTTTATTATCTTAAAACATGAATATGCAACGTATATAACTTAGAATATAAATTTGTATTACCACCACGGTTGCCACAGTTGGTAGAATTCTACCCAAATTAGTAATCTTTTTTGTTAAATCTCTATAAAAATAAAATTTTGGAAAAAGTTTCTATAAACAAATTTCTGTGAGAAATTTTTCTATAGAAATAAAATTTTGGCAATAAATTCTATAGAAATAACATTTTGAGAAAAAATTCCACAGAAATAAAATTTTGAGAAAAAATCCACAGAAAATGTCATACATTGTGGCCCTACGTCCCTACAAGACGCTAAATATTAGAAAACCCCTACATATAGGGAATTTTCCCTACTTCTAGCAACACTGGCTGTGTTGATATTGCGCCTACGGAGTTAGTATGCCACTAATATTGAGCCCATTATTAAAAAAGAGAAAATCGTTAAATTAGTGTGGGTAATAAATACAAATTTGTAAAAATCGAGCACTATTCTTATGTAAGAGCTACAAGTACGTATAAGTGCGATCGGCTAGTACATCAAAATTTGAAATTTGAGTAACATTGGTTAATAAATAAGGGAAAATCGAGCGATGCATATATATGGAAGCTATATCCAAATCTGAACCAATTTGCATAATATTTTGCGGGTTTGATTAATACCACAAAAGGTTACCTTGTGCAAGATTTGAGTAAGATCAGTTAAGAAATGAGGCCTGTATGGTCAAACATAAGGTTATTAGGGGCGAATTTTTCAAAATCGGGTGATACATATATGGGAGCTATATCTACATCTGAACCGATTTCGATGAAATTTTGCACATATAGTTAGTACTGTAGAGGACTGGATCTAGCCAACTTTTAGTAAGATCGGTTAATAAATAAGGGTTCTATGGCCAAATTTGGGAAATCGGGCTATACATATATGGGAGCTATATCTAAATCTGAACCGATTTCAATGATTTTTTGCACATATAGTAAGTGCTATAGAAGACTACATTTAGCCAAATTTGGGTAAGATCGGTTTATAAATAAGGGTTTTGTGGCCAAATTTAGAAAAATCGGGCGGTACATATATATGGTAGCTATAGCTAAATCTGAACCGATTTCGATAATTTTTTGCACATATAGTTAGTGCTATAGAAGATTATATGTAGCCAACTTTGAGTAAGATCGGTTGATAAATAAAGGTTTTGTGGCCAAATTTGGGAAAATCGGGCGATACATATATATGAGAGCTATATCTAAATCTGAACCGATTTGGATGAAGGGCAATGGAAAAGATTACCTTTTGCCAAATTTGGTGACGATCCGTTTGAAAAAACGCGCAACGTGACCCCATTTGTCGAAATCGGGCGATACATATATATGGCAGCTATATCTAAATTTGATCAGATTTTTTCCAAATTCAATAGCGTTCGTCCTTGTGCCCAAAAAGCTCGCTGTACCAAGTTTCATCAAAATCGGTTAATAATTGCGACCGGAATCCTGTGAACAACAAATACATGGACAGACGGACGGACGGACGGACGGACACCAAGCGCTAGATCGACTCACGAGGTGATTCTGAGTCGATCGGTATATATTTTATGGGGTCTAAAATCAATATTTCTGGTAGGCACATTTTTTGGCCGATCAAACTTATTATACCCTGACCACTATGTGGTTTAGGGTATAAAAAGGTGCCAAGAACTAAAAAAATTCGTAGAAATGAACATTATGTGAGGAATGAGCACAATCTTCTTTGGCGAAAATTCTTCCAAGCATATAATATTTTTGGGCTCAAAATGCTTCCAAACATACAATATTTTCACATAAATGTTTCGGCAGTATCCAATAATACATACACAGAAAAAAATTTCACGAAAATTTTTCCAATTAAAATTTTAATTGAGTTTTAAAAAATATTCAATTAAAAATTTAATTGATTCAACAAATTTTTTAATTGAAACAAAAGTCAATCACAAAAATTAATAGTATCAATTAATTTTTTAATTGGATCAATTAATTTTTTAATTGACCTTCAATTAATTTTTTAATTGATACTATCATTTCTGTGATTGAAGACATTTCAATTAAAAAATTAATTGGATCAATTAATTTCGTGATTGAACCAGAAAAAAATTTTTTTGTGTGTATGCTTCCTGCAAAATATGTTTGGAACATATGTTAGAGAAGCGATTTTTTTTTAGGGTGTACAAATATTCATATAGCTGTAAATAAAACAAGTACATAAGGCATTAAGTTCGGCCGGGCTGAATCTTAAATACACACAAAAAATTTTTTTTTCTGATTCAATCACGAAATTAATCACGAAAATGATAGTATCAATCACAGTTTTAATTGGGCATAGAAAAAATTCTTGATTAAAAAATTAATTGATTTCATTACCAAATTTCAATTAAGTTTTTAATTGATTCAATTAAAAACTTAATTGATGTTGATTGCAAAACTCAATTAATTTAGTAATTAAACAAAGGTAACTATTTTCAATTACATTCTGAATTGGCTTAGAATTTTTAGTTGGATTAACAATTGATTGTTTGAAAAACAAAAAATTAATCAAAAATTTAATCACTTTTATAACTGACTTAGTCTTTCGAATTTGATTAAAAGTTAATTGTATCAATTAACTTTTTAATTAAAAATGTTAAAATTTTCAATCATTGACTAAATTAACTTAATGTTTCTATCTTGATTAAAAAGTTAATTGTACCAATTAATTTATTAATTGAAAAAAATTTCAACTTCAATTAACTTTTTAATTGGAAATATTTTGGTGATATTTTTTTCTGTGTACCCACCGTCACGAATCAAACATCATAGTTTCCTTTTACCACTCTTGATCGTAGCGGGTTACTTGAAAATATATAGAATATAGATTTGATGGCAGATACTCGCCTCAAGCAGATCGCATTAAATGATATGATTCCTGAATATATATTTAAAATGTCTATATATGGTGACTACGCCAGATTCTGCACTTATAAGAACCATTTTTGTTTGAGTTTTAGAGATAACTTAACCCTTCGTTGCATGGCATTGCATATATGAAATGTTAGTTTCTTGCCTGTATAGTTCCTATTCTTTTACATATTTTACCATAACATTTTTTTCACATTTTGGAAGCCGTAGATTATACACACAAAAAATTTTTTCTCTGATTCAATCACCAAATTAATTGATCCAATTAATTTTTTAATTGAAATGTCTTCAATCACGAAAATGATAGTATCAATCACAGTTTTAATTGGGCATAGAAAAAATTCTTGATTAAAAAATTAATTGATTTTTTCAGCAAAATTCAATTAATTTTTTAATTGATTCAATTAAAAATTTAATTGATGTTGATTGCAAAACGCAATTAATTTATTAATTAAAAAGGGTAACTATTCTTAATTACTTAGTTAGATTGGCTTAGAGTTTTTATTTGGATAAACAAATGATTGTTTGAAATACATTTTTAATTAAAAAAGTAAAAACAAATCAGCACTTTTTTTAACTGAATTAGTCTTCCGAATTTGATTAAAAAGGTAATTGTATCAATTAATTTTTTAATTAAACATTTTAAAAATTTCAATCATTGACTTAATTAACTTAATGTTTCTATCATGATTAAAAAGTTAATTGTATCAATTAATTTATTAATTGAAAAAATTTTCAACTTCAATTAACTTTTTAATTGGAAATATTTTGGTGATATTTTTTCTGTGTATTTGTTAAGGATTTTATCCAGTATCGTTACAATTTCTTTTAAATAAAACGAAATAAAAATATGTATTTTGAGTGCCTCGAAAATTTTATGCCAGATTCTGCACTTATAAGAACCATTTTTGTTTGAGTTTTAGAGAAATCTTAAGCATCTCGCCTAAGCGTGCAAGGATGAATTTCTCATGCAGTTTGCGTGGTCAGTGCGACTTCTATCCCCTTAAGAAGTTAAATCGCGAGACCGGTGTGAAATGAATCTTTTAAAATGCTGTAAACAACACAAATAGCGTTCGTATGTGAAATCGTTCTGAATACGTATGACCTTAATAATGTCATGTTTTACGAAAGAACTGCTAGTTGGCACTTTGTACACTAGAGTTGGCCAATCCGGCCAAATAACGTGAAGATTTTTTTGAAGAACGTGAAGAAATTGTTTTTTTTGTAATACGCCCTCAATTAATATAACATCCCTCGTAGAAGGTTTATTGTACCTTCTGTTTGATAAAACGTTGATTTCGTCATCATGTGAAATTTCTCGTTTGACAATGACCTTTCATTCAAGCTATATAATCTATCAGGTTTAATGTGCTTGTATCGTTGAACAACAAGTTTTTATTGAATATTAAATCAACCGTATTCCATTTATTACAATACCTGTTTTTGATATCGGCGGCATGATAACCCATAATAGTGGCTAAACATAAATTTAATAACTTTAGGAAGTAACAACAACATTGAGAATATCCGACACAAATATGTAACAGCATATCGTTGGATAACAAATACAAGTTTTTTTGTACACATCACATAGGATGGACCTTGACTGATTCTGTTTAGAAATATTGGTCTGTGAGCCAAAAATTTATATAGGGCTGCTGATATGAATTGCAACCAACTTCAAGTTGCTGTCATTTCTAAACCATTCGCTTGACAACAGATTTATTCTGGTAAATCGCAGTCCAAGTTCCAAATCGCTTTCTTTTTGGAAATAAATATGTAACTTTTGAATGGATAAAGATATCAACTTAATATTTTCTATGTGTGAAAGCTGTATTTAATTCTGAATCGATTTAGGTTTTTTAAAATTTAGTTTTTTACTTTATTGTTTATTTTCTTTTAGGAAATTCAATTACCCAAAATTTTCATTTTGATAATTACGTAGAAACTTCTACTAAAGACTGTCATCAACAATCGAATTACTTGGGTTGTGGTTATACTATAAATGGTTATGGACCGATATGTACCAATTATGTCATGGTTGTTAAAGGCCATATACTAACACCACGTTCCAAATTTCAACCGGATCGGATGAAATTTGCTCCTCCAAGATGCTCCGGAAGCCAAATATGGGGATCGGTTTATATGGGGGCTATATATAATTATATACCGATGTGGATCTATTTTTGCCTAGTTGTTAGAGACCATATACTAACACCACGTACCAAATCTCAACCGGATCGGATGAATTTTGGTCCTTCAAGAGGCTCCGCAAGCCAAATCTGGGGATCGGTTTATATGGGGCCTATATAACATATAATTATGGACCGATATGGACCAATGTTTGCATGGTGATTAGAGTGCATATATACACCATATACCAAATTTCAGCCGGATCGGATTAAATTTGCTTCTCTATAGGGGCTATATATAAGTATGGACCGATATGGACCAATTTTTGCATTGTGATTAGAGACCATATTTTTTCTTGCTTCGGCAGAACATATACTAAAATTGGAACGATACAGAGAAGATTAGCATGGCCCCTGCGCAAGGATGACACGCAAACTCGTGAAGCGTTCCACATATACTAGAGACCATATACATACATCATGTACTAAATTTCAGTCGGATCGGATGAAATTTGCTTCTCTTAGAAGATCCGCAAGCGAAATCTGGGAATCAGTTTATATGGGGGCTATATATAATTATGAACCGATGTGGACCAATTTTTACACAGTTGTAAGAGACCATATACATACACCATGTACCAAATTTCAGCCGGATCGGATGAAATTTGCTTCTCTTTGAAGATCCGCAAGCTAAATCTGGGGATCGGTTTATATGGGGGCTATATATAATTATGGACCGATGTGGACCTATTTTTGCATGTTTATTAAAGACCATATACTAGCACTATGTACCACATTTCAACCGGATCGGATGAATTTTGCTCCTCCAAGAGGCTCCGCAAGCCAAATCTGATCGTCGTTTTATATGGGGGCTATACATAAAAGTGGTCCGATATGGTCAATTTGCAATACCATCCGACCTGCATCAATAACAAGTACTTGTGCCAAGTTACAAGTCGATAGCTTGTTTCGTTCGGAAGTTAGCGTGATTTCAACAGACGGACGGACGGACATGCTTAGATCGACTCAGAATTTCACCAAGACCCAGAATATATTTACTTTATGGGGTGTTATAGCAATATTTCGATGTGTTACAAACGGAATGATAAAGTTAATATACCCCCATCCTATGGCGGAGGGTATAAAAATAAAAACAAGTATATACGGCCGTAAGTTCGGCCGGGCCGAAGCTTATGTACCCTCCGTCATTGATTGCGTAGAAACTTCATCTAAACACTGCCATCCACAATCGAATTACTTAAGTTGCGGTAACGCTTGCCGATGGCAAGGTATCTTAAAACCTCCTCCTAACACCATCTTCTAAATTGTATGTAAGTCCATACGTGGTATATATTAAATCAAAAAAGATCGATGCAATATGTATATAATTCAGTTTGACAAAGTAGACATAAAATTTTCACAAAATTTTCTATAGAAATAAAAATTTTGACAAAATTTTATATAGAAAGAAAATTTTGACAAAAATTTCTTCGGAAATAAAATTTTAACAAAATTTTCTATAGAAATAAACTTTTGACAAAATTTTCTATAGAAATAAAATCTTGGTAGATTATTTTTGGCTCGAGTGGCAACCATTATTATGAACCGAATAAAATTTTAACAAAATTTTCTCTAGAAATAAAATTGGTCCGATATGGACCAATTTTTGTGTGATTGGACCAATTTTGGTATGGTTGTTAGCGACCATATACTAACACCACGTGCCTAATTTGAACCGGATCGGATGAATTTTGCTCCTCCAAGAAGCTCCGGAGGTCAAATCTGGAGAATGTTTTATATGGGGGCTATATATAATTATGGACCGATATGGACCAATTCTGGCACGGTTGTTAAAGATCATATACTAACACCATGTTCCAAATTACAACCGGATTGGATGAAATTTGCTTCTCTTAGAGGCTCCACAAGCCAAATCTGGGGATCGGTTTATATGGGGGCTATATATAATTAAGGACCGATATGGACCAATTTTTGCATGGTTGTTAGAGACCATATACCAACATCATGTACCGAATTTCAGCTGGATCGGTTGAAATTTTCTTCTCTTTTAGGCTCCGCAAGCCAAATCTGGGGATCGGTTTATATGGGGGCTATATATAATTATGGACCGATGTGAACCAATTTTAGCATGGTTGTTAGAGACCATATACTAACACCATATACCAAATTTCAGCCGGATCGGATGAAATATGCTTCTGTTAGAGGCTCCACAAGCCAAATCTGAGGGGCCCTTTATATGGGGGCTATACGTAAAAGTGGACCGATATGGCCCATTTTCAATACCATTTGACCTACATCGATAACAACTACTTGTGCCAAGTTTCAAGTCGATAGCTTGTTTCGTTCGGAAGTTAGCGTGATTTCAACAGACGGACGGACGGACATGCTTAGATCGACTCAGAATTTCACCACGACCCAGAATATATATATATACTTTATGGGGTCTTAGAGCAATATTTCGATGTGTTACAAACGGAATGACAAAGTTAATATACCCCCATCCTATGATGGAGGGTATAATAAAGTTAATTTTGTGTTTTCTTTTCTCAAGTGGCGTCCTTTTTTCGACGACGAAAAATGTTTTTTTTTCATAAAGATCAAAATATTTTAGGTCGTGGCCATGTTCTTTTAACTGGAAGAAAAACATTTTGGACGAATACCAACATCCCAGCAAAAAAAAAAACGTCGCCAAAAAAATAATGAAAATGTTCTTTTTGGATCCGGAAGTGGTGCAAAAATGACGCAGAAGCGATGAATTTAACATGGGCTTGTCATAGGACGGAAGTCCTTCATTTCAACAGTCGTTGCACTGAATTTGCATCCTTCTTTAGGTGTGATCCGATTTCAATGTTTTGGATGTAAATTAAAAATGTCTGTGATATTTTGTCAAATAAATAATTTTTATAATTTTTTATAATTTTTAATGGATTTTTACGCTTGTCTGAAACGTTTGACCACAAATATTTTCAAAAATTCACAATTTTTTCAGATTTGATTTAGCATTTTTTTCGAAAAAATTTAAATAATTTGTACCATTTTATGAATTCTTACTCTGTTTTTAACCTATTTGAAAAAAGTTAAAATTACCCATTAAAAGTATGAAAAAAAACCAAGTTATAAAAAAATTAATTAAAAGAACTTCCTGGGTAGTTAAAATAAAGAACATCATTGGGAGTATATCTTCTGGAAGTGCTTTTAAGGTTGTTCCTGTGGAAGAGCTTCCAATTTTTTTTGCTGGGATTTTAGATCGTGACCATTATCTTTTGATTCATACAAAATTATTTTTATCAATATAATAACATTTTAGATGAGGACAATTTTATTTTTTTACAACTATGTTCACTGAGCCAAACATGGTTGCAGGTAAAAATGGTCGCCGCAAGAATAGCTTCTATCATATTAGTTTGCTCTTCGAATATGATCGTGACAATCATGTTTCTTCTCTGCGTGTATATCAACGTTCATCGTAACCGTGTTGACCATTTCGGAAATAAACATGTCTTGAACTAATCAATATTACACGGAGAATTGAAGTAAGACAAAATTTAAAACACAATTCTCATTTAAATTTGAGTTTTGCGTACTTGATTATAGGAAACATATTTTAATGTATTCGTTTTTCGGCTTTTTTTCTTCATGTGCTACCAAGTCCTTTAAAAACGTATTAACTACAACTTAAATTTCCAAGTTCAGACTCGACTTCAAGTAGAAATTATTAAATTTTTCAAGTAAAAAACGTCTTTAAAAGAAAGCACTGAAAACATCTCCTATTTTTGAACGCTCTATGGCAAGATACAAAAAGTCCAAAAATTTAAAGACGATTTCATTAATTTTGAAGAGTTTTAATGAATTATTAAATTCAAGTTGACCTTAGTCGAAAAAAAATTAACTATACACAGGAAAAATTATTTTTGATAGTATCAAAGTCAATTAAAATATTAATTATTCCAATTGAAAAAATAATTGCTGCAATTAATTTTTTAATTGGAATTTTTAATTGAAAAAAAAAATTTTAAGGACATGCAATCTTTGACCTGGAACATTCATATTTATGCAATGCAATTTTCTGAATGTACTCGTAGTTCATGAAGAAGAGCCACCAGAATTTTTTGTTGTCACTATTTATTTTAATTCTCCATAAAAAAATCCTGTTATCGAATTTTATATTTTGCATGCTTAATGCATAACAAATACAAGTTTTTATTGCATTAAATTTAATTCATTTATAGATACATGAAACGCCTGAAGTGTGTCTCAAAGAAAGGATGCCCTTTCATGGCTTTAGTTTATTTTTGAATGTCCAACGCGACGGTTGCTGACAGCCTTTAGCATCGCTGCACATTTAACGGCGATTCAATTTAATAACAATCCCTGTGTCATAGTGGTGAATTGAAAACTTAAAATGAATTATACAATAGCCTTAGCGCCAATATTAGTGGCTTCAGTATTGTTTTCAACCATCCATGAACAAACTCCTGACCAAGATCAAGGTTAGTGAATATCAATCGGGTTTTTGGTGAAGTTTTGTATTACATTTTATGAGATAAAAAAATATCACGTTTACACTGGTAAACAAAAATATTCTAAAGTGAGGAATTAATATAAACTAATGTAAACATTAATGAATACTACAATGGAGAAAATACAAAAACAAATAATCAATGTAGTGTACAATTTTTAATACCAACAAAAAATCCATCATCCACCAGGTGCGATTATAGACTGAAATAGATATTCCCCCAAGTACCAATTTTAGGACTTGCAAATCTTAAAATTTTCATTCGAATATACTTTCCTAACCCTGACACGTATAATTTTTAAAACTTGGCAAAAAAAAATATCTTTAATGAGTGGTTCAAATCGGGATTATATGTTATGGAAGTCCGAAGGTATCTAGGCTCTATAAAATTAATATTATGATATTAATTCCATTAATTGGATTTTCATTTCCTTTTGGCGATATATGTTATTAGCAAAGCTATTCAGATGATACAAATAAATACCAATTTAAAAATTAAAGTAGCACCCAGTAAAAAAAGCGTCGCCAAAAAATTAATGAAAATGTTATTTTTGTATCCGGAAGTGGTGCAACATTTGCGCAGAAGCGATGAATTTAACATAGACTTGTCATAGGACGGATGTTCTCCATTTGAACAGACGTTGCCCTGAATTTGCATCAGTTCTTAAGGTGTCATTCGTATTCTGTGTCTTGGATGTGAATTAAAAAATTTTGTTATATTTTGCCAAATAAATAACATGCACAACTTTTTATGATTCATGATGCCTTCTAACGCTTGTCTGAAACGTTTGATATCAAATATTCTCAAAAATGAGTAATTTTTCTAGAATGGAGTTAGTATTTTTTTGGAAAAATTTTAATAATTTGTACCATTTTACTAATTCTTACTCTGTTTTAACATATTTGAAATAAAAAAAATTTAAATTACCCATTAAAAATACGAAAATCGAGAGTTATAAAAAATCGAATTAACAGAATTTCTTGTGTATTTAGTTAAAGTAAAGGGTGATACGGTCAAAATTTGGTCAAGGGAAAACGCGTGTAAATCGGTGAAATCGTTTATTTAAAAAATCAAATTAAATTTCTTTTTCAAGTTCAATTAGTATAAAATTCAGGAAAAATATTCAGTTAGGCTTTCGCTTTTCCAAATCCGAATTGCCGGGCCTCACGCTTGACACCTGCCATCAGATTTTGTACAGCCACCTTGTCCACCTTCTTCGCCGCAGAAAGCCAGTTTGCCTTGAACTGCTGCTCGTCCTTAGCAGTCTTTTTGGTCTTCTTTAGGTTCCGCTTGACAATAGCCCAGTATTTCTCAATTGGGCGGAGCTCTGGCGTGTTGGGAGGGTTCTCGTCCTTGGGAACCACCTGCACGTTGTTAGCGGCGTACCACTCCATGGCCTTTTTACCGTAATGGCAAGATGCCAAATCCGGCCAAAACAGTACGGAACAACCGTGTTTCTTCAGGAAAGGCAGCAGACGTTTATTCAAACACTCTTTCACGTAAAATTCTTGGTTGACACTCCCGGAAGCTATGAAAATGCTGCTTTTCAAGCCACAGGTACAGATGGCTTGCCAAACCAGATATTTCTTTGAGAACTTTGACAGTTTTATGTGCTTGAAAATATCTGCTACATTTCCCCTTCCTTTTGCCGTATAAAACTCTTGTCCCGGAAGCTGCTTGTAGTCGACTTTGACGTAGGTTTCGTCGTCCATTACCACGCAGTCAAACTTCGTCAGCATCGTCGTGTACAGCCTCCGGGATCGCGCTTTGGCCATCATATTTTGTTTATCATCGCGATTTGGAGTCACTACCTTCTTGTAAGTCGATAGTCCGGCTCGTTTTTTGGCTCGATGCACGGTTGTAGACGATACATCCAGCTTATTTGCGGCATCTCGGAGAGAGAGGTTAGGGTTTCGCTTGAAACTACCGGCAACTCTCTTTGTCGTCTCAGCGGCTTCCGGTTTTCGATTACCCCCCGATCCAGACTTCCTGGCTGTCGACAAACGATCCCCAAACACTTTAATTACATTTGTAACGGTTGATTTGGAAACTTTTAGCGATTTTTCCAGCTTTGCGTGCGAGTAGCTCGGATTTTCGCGATGCGTGAGCAAAATTTTGATACGCTGCTCTTCTTGCTTGGACGGCATTTTGACAACTAAAGAGTGAATTCCAAAATGAAAATAGCAGCGACATTTTACACACACACACCTTCAAAATGAGGGGTGTTTTTTAAAAGCAAAATTGAAAGAAATACGTCAAGTTTATATTGACCAAATTTTGACCGTATCACCCTTTAAAGAACATCTATGGGAGGACATTTTTGGAAGTGCTTTTAAAGTTGTGCCTTTAGAAGAACTTCCAAATTTTTTTGCTGGTCACATATATTGAATTTTTGTATAAATGATAAAAAACTTAAAACAAGTAAGTTCGGCCGGGCCGAATCTTAAATACCCACCACCATGAATCAAGTATAATAGTTTCCTTTGAAAATTTCAGGGGGGTTTGACTACAGATATTTTCCCAAGCAGATCAGTTCAACCAGTATGCTTCCCACAGATAAATGTAAAGATTTTACCTAAACTAGGTCAGATTCTGAATTTATAAGAACCATTTTTTGTTTGAGATTTAGAGGAATTATAAACATCTCCTGTAAGTGTGCAAGAAAATGACGAAATAAGGCCTTGATTTGAAATCTATAATCTGTGGATTTTCAACCCAATTCTTGAAATGACTACGAGAGGTAAAATCTGGAAATTTTGCATTCAGTTTCAAGCAATTTTCATGATCAGTGCGCCTTCTATACCCTCAATAAGTGAAATCGGTCTATATGGAGGCCTTACCAAATGGACCGATAAAACTAAATCATATACACTTTGTCTAAAATGCCAGTATATTTTCAATTTGTGGCAAATCGGATAAAAACTACAACTTCTAGAAACCCTAGGAGTTAAATCGGGAGTTCGGTGTAATGGGGGCTATACCAAAACATGGAAAGATACACACAGCATTCAGCACATTTAATTGTAATTCTAGAATCTCGACCCCAAATCGGAGGGCCGGTTTATAAGGGGGCTACATCAAACACTGTACCGATACTCAATATATTCGACATACCTCTTTATGGTCCTAGAATACCTCTAGATTTCCAATTTCAGGCAAATTGGGTAAAAACAACGGATTCTAGAAGCCCAAGAAGTAAAATCGGGAGATCAGTTTATATGGGGGCTATATCAAAACATGGTCCGATAATCACCATTATCGGCGCATCTCTTTATTTTCCCAGAATACCTCTAGATTTCCAATTTCAGGCAAATTGGGTAAAAGCTACGGATTCTAGAAGCCCAAGAAGTAAAATCGGGAGATCGGTCTGTATGGGGGCTATATCAAAAACTGTACCGATACTCAATATATTCGGCACACCCCTTTATGGTCCTAGAATACCTCTAGATTTCCAATTTCAGGCAAATTGGGTAAAAAATACGGATTCTTGAAGACCAAGAAATAAAATCGGGAGATCGGACTATATGGGGGCTACATCAAAACATGGACCGGTACTCACCACTTTCGACACACGCCTTTATGGTCCTAGAATACCTCTAGATTTCAAATTTCAGGAAAATCGGATAAAAAAACACTTTCTAGACGCCCAAGAAGCAAAATCGGGAAATAGGTCCATATGTGGCTATACCAAAACATGGACCGATAGACACCATTTTCGCTACATCTCTTTATGGTCCTAAAATATCTCTAGATTTCCAATTTCAGGCAAATTGGATAAAAACTACAGTTTTTATAAGCCCAAGACCCCAAATCGGGAGGTCGGTTTATATGGGGACTAACATATATCAAAACGTGGACCGATATAGTCCATCTTCGAACTTGACCTGCCTAAAAACAAAAGACGAATCTGCGCCAAATTTCAGGACGATAGCACCATTATTGAAGGCTGTAGCGTGATTACAGTAGACAGACAGACGGACATGCTTATATCGTCTTAGAATTTATCCCTGATCAAGAATATATATACTTTATATAGTCGGAAATCGATATTTCGATGTGTTACAAACGGAACGACAAACTTATTATACCCCCGTCACCATTCTATGGTGGTGGGTATAAAAAACGATTAACAGTTACTTTGAAAATTATTAAATTCTATTTTAGTTTGTGGAATTATTATGTATTAAGAAAGTTTCTTGACTTAAATATTTTTTTTGCGTACGTCAGTTAAATGAACTAAAAAAGGGGACAAATATACACAAATAAAGTAAAAATATTTACTAAATTCTTTTCTCCCCCAAAATAGTTCAGAATTTCTTAAAATTTTTAAATTTTACCAATAATGTGCCAATCTTGAACTTCGTATGACACTAAAGATATTTTTGCAATTTTGAACTCAAATTTTTTCCTCAAACTATAAAATTTTCTTTAACAAGTGAAAAAAATTAACTATGTCTATTTTTTATTTATATGTAATTTTCTTTTTTTTTTTGAATTGGAGTATATTTACTTACAGGCAAAAAAAAATTCTCAAACGAAATTCTAGACAATCTCAAACGAAATTCTAGACAATCAAATATCGTTTCCCATTTGCTTTTCGCTAAAAGGAAGTGTGTTTGGGAGAAACGTATATACTTTTTTGTTTGAAGGTTGGTCAATGGGCTATATCGGTCCAAGTTTTGATATAGTTCCCATATAAACCGACTTCCCGATTTGGGGTCTTGGGCTTATAAAACCCGTAGTTTTTATCCAATTTGCCTGAAATTGAAAATCTAGAGGTACTTGAGGACCATAAAAGTTGTGCCGAAAATGGTGCCCATCGGTACATGTTTTGGTATAGCCCCCATATAGACCGATCTCCCGATTTTGCTTCTTGGGCTTCTAGAAACTGTATCCATACTTGAGGACCATAAAAGTTGTGCCGAAAATGGTGCCCATCGGTACATGTTTTGGTATAGCCCCCATATAGACCGATCTCCCGATTTTGCTTCTTGGGCTTCTAGAAACTGACCATAAAGTGGTGGGTCGAAAATGGTCCGTATCGGTCCAAGTTTTGGTATAGTCGCTATATAGACCGATCTCCTGATTTTTTATTCTTGAGCTTCTTTAAACTGTATTTACTATCCGATTTGCCTGAAATTTGAAATCTAGAGGTATTTTGGGACCCCAAATATGTGTGCCGAAATTGAGGTGTATCGGTTAATTTTTTGGTATGGCCCCCATATAGACCGATCTCCCGATTTTGCTTCTTGGGCGTCTAGAAACTGTATTTTCTATCCGATTTGCCTGAAATTGAAAATCTAGAGGTATTTTAGGACTATAAAGTGGTGTGTCGAAAATGGTCCGTATCTCCCGTCTTTATTCCTGGGGCTTCTGGAATCCGTAGTTTTTATCCAATTTGCCGGAAATTAGAAATCTAGAGGTATTTTGGGACCATAAAGTGGTGTGTCGAAAATGGTCCGTATCGGTCCATGGTTTGGTATAGACCCCATATAGAACTATCTCCCGAATTTATTCCTGGAGCTTCTAGAATCAGTAGTTTTTATCCAATTTGCTGGAAATTAGAAATCTAGAGGTAGTTTAGGACCATAAAAAGGTGTGTAGAAAATGGTCCGTATCGGTCCATGTGGTGAGTATTGGTCCATGTTTTGGTATAGCCCCCATATAGACCTAACTCCCGAATTTATTTCTGGGACTTCTTGAATGGAATATGGTGTGTGTCGACCCACGTTTTAGTATAGCCTCCACATAGACCGATCTCAAGATTTAACTCCTTGTTTTTATCCGATTTGCACTTAAATGTAAATATAATGGAATTTTAGACCCTCAAAAATCAGTATCACATTTATTTTAAACGGCCCGTTTGGTAAAGCATCGATACAGACCGATTTAACTTCTTGAGGGTACACCCAAAGAAAAAAATATTTTCCTCCGGAATGAAATGTATATGAAATTTCCTTTTTGTATAAAGTATTTTCGTTTAGAGCAAACTAATCCAAATTTTTGGTAAGCGGTTCAACGATTGTCTCTAAAATTTGTGTCAAAAGAAAATTTTGCTTGTCTAAAATTTACTCATCGTATCCATAAATCCAGAATCTTATCAAGTCTTCATAGGTAGAATGTGGTTGAACTGATTTGCTTGGGAGAAAATTTGTCATCAAACCCCCTAAAATTCTATATATTATCAAGAAACCCGCTACGACGAAGAGTTTTCAAAGTGAATTATTATATTTGATTCATGTTGGTGGGTATTTAAATATTCGGCCCGGCCGAACTTACTGCTGTATATACTTGTTGTTATAAACGTTGATTCTTTAATAGGATGTAAAAACAATTTCATACAGACTAACAAAAAAATTCTGGCTAATTGCACCTTCCCTCACATCTTCCCACTTCCACGAGTTTTTTTTAGGACATAAGTGGTTTCACTGCAATGTGGAACGCCGTTCGGACTCGGCTAGTCTTGTGTCGTTCCGGAACGAACTAGTTCCAATGAACGGTTCACTAAAAGGAACGACTGTCACTAGTTCCAGATCTGGTAATGATAGCATTTGAAAGTAACGTAAGCCATGCGAACGAACGAAAGGAAGTTAGAGAAAGCCAAATCTAGACGAAAGTGAGTGACTACCGTTCGTTCGCAATTGATTTCGTTCGGATATCAGAAATTGGCTGTTAAATACATACGCGCCAAAATGAATGAATTGGCAAATAGTTCAAACAGAAGTAAAACAAGTATATACGGCCGTAAGTTCGGCCAGGCCGAATCTTATGTACCCTCCACCATGGATTGCGTAGGAACTTCTACTAAAGGCTGTCATCCACAATCGAATTACACTTGCCGATGGCAAGGTATCGTAAAACTTTTTAACACTGTCTTCTAAATTGTAAGTTAGCCCATACGGGGTATATATTAAACAAAACAAGTATATACGGCCGTAAGTTCGGCCAGGCCGAATCTTATGTACCCTCCACCATGGATTGCGTAGGAACTTCTACTAAAGGCTGTCATCCACAATCGAATTACACTTGCCGATGGCAAGGTATCGTAAAACTTTTTAACACTGTCTTCTAAATTGTAAGTTAGCCCATGCGGGGTATATATTAAACAAAACAAGTATATAAAGCAGTAAATTCGGCCGCGCCGAATCTTAAATACCCACCACCAAGAATCAAATATAATAGTTTACTTTGAAAACTCTTCGTCGTAGTGGGTTACTTGATAATATATAGAATTGTAGGGGGTTTGATGACAAATCTTCTCCCAAGCAAGTCAGTTCCCGAAGACAAACTTTAAAGATTATATCTATGAAGACCAGATCAGATTCTGGATTTATGAGAACCAAATATGTTTGAGTTTTAGAGAATTATAAACATATCGTGTACACCCTCAAAAAAAAATCGCTTCTCTAACATATGTTCCAAACATATTTTGCAGGAAGCACATGTATTATTGGATACCGCCGAAACATTAATATGTTTGTTTTATGTGAGCATATTATGTGTTTGGAAGCATTTTGAGTCCAAAAATAGTATATGCTTGGAAGAATTCCCCAAAGAAGATTGTGTTCATTCCCTCACATATTTTTAACTTCCACGAAATTTTTGAGTTCTTCGCATCTTTTTCTGTAATACAAATATGCTGTTTTTTTTTCAAATGTCTATTTTCTTGGTTCCGAATGTCTATTCTCTTTATTCCGAATACTCAATCTACTATTCAAATTAAATAATATTTAGACTTAAGCATACCAAATTTTTGGCCATATTATAAAACAGTTTTCCGAAACAACATAAAAGCGGTTTCACAGAAATTGCTCTCATTTCATTCTCTCGCTGTGTTATGTTGATATCTTTTTATTCAACCCTCCCGATTTCCATCTCTATTTCTTTCTCTATACTAACTCTCTCTCTCTGTCGCTCTCTGAATAAAGTATCACAACATATACATGTTTACTCGAAATTTGTAAATTTATATATGTTTACATTCACGCATATTATTTTTATGAAACATTCATGCCCCAAACATAATATATTCTAACATATTAACATATGTGTCCCAAACATTTTGTGTTCGTTTAGGAACATTACATGTTTGCACTTAAATATATTGTGTTTAAAAATTGTGCCCGAAACACATTTTGTTTATATCGGAACATATGAAAAACATATTTTTCTAACAGTGTATATGATGAAATTACGCCTTGATTTGAAATCTTAAATCTGTAGATTTTTTCCGCCATTATTTAAACAAATACGATGAGTTAAATCTGGAAATTCTACTATCAGTTTCAAGCAATTTTCATGACCATGAAATAAGTGTTTTCTTTTTTGAGAAACGTAATTTTAGACAAGCAAAGTTTTTTTTTACACACATTTTAGAGACAATCGTTGAATAAACGAAAATACTTTATAAGAAAAGGAAATTTCGTTTGTCTAAAATTTCATTATAGATTACTAATTTCCAGCAAATCGTATAAAAACTACGGATTCTAGAAGCCCAAGAAATAAAGCCGGGAATCGATCTATATTGGGGCTATACCAAAACATGGACCGGGAGCCACCGTGGTGCAATGGTTAGCATGCCCGCCTTGCATACACAAGGTCGTGGGTTCGATTCCTGCTACGACCGAACACCAAAAAGTTTTTCAGCGGTGGATTATCCCACCTCAGTAATGCTGGTGACATTTCTGAGGGTTACAAAGCTTCTCTAAGTGGTTTCACTGCAATGTGGAACGCCGTTCGGACTCGGCTATAAAAAGGAGGTCCCTTGTCATTGAGCTTAACATGGAATCGGGCAGCACTCAGTGATAAGAGAGAAGTTCACCACTGTGGTATCACAATGGACTGAATAGTCTAAGTGAGCCTGATACATCGGGCTGCCACATAACCTATCCTAACCTATCCTAAAACATGGACCGATAGGCATCATTTGCTAATCACATATTTGTGATCTTAAAATACCTCCAGATTTTCAATTTCAAACAAATCGGCTAAAAAATATAGTCTCTAGACGTCCAAGAATCGAGAGATCAGTCTATATGGGGGTTGTACCAAAAAAATGGACCTCGATATACCTCAATTTCGGCACACTTATTAGTGGTGTAAAAATACATATCGACTTCGAATTTCAGGCAAATCGGGTAATAAATAAAGTTTATAGGAGCTCAAGAATTTCAGGCAAATCGGATGGTAAATATAGTTTCTAGAAGCCCAAGAAGCAAAATCGGGAGATCGGTCTATAGGGGGGCTATACCAAAACATGGACCGATGGGCACCATTTTCGACACACCTTTTTATGGTCCCAAAACAACTCTAGATTTTCAATTTCAGGAAAATCGGATAGAAAATATAGTTTCTAGAAGCCCAAGAAGCAAAATCGGGAGATCGGTCTATAGGGGGGCTATACCAAAACATGGACCGATGAGCACCATTTTCGTCACACCTTGTTATGGTCCTCAAATACCTCTAGATTTCCAATTTCAGGCAAATCGGATGGTAAAAATAGTTTCTAGAAGACCTAGAAGCAAAATCGGGAGATCGGTTTATATGGGGGCTATACCAAAACATGAACCGATGGGCACCATTTTCGGCATACCTTTTAATGGTCCTCAAATACCTCTATATTTCCAATTTCAGGCAAATTGGATAAAAACTACGGTTTTTATAGGCCCAAGACTCCAAATCGGGAGGTTGGTTTATATGGGGGCTATATCAAAACATGGACCGATACGGACCATTTTCGACACACCTCTTTATGGTCCCAAAATACCTGTAGATTTTCAATTTCATACAAATCGGATAGAAAATACTGTTTCTAGACGCATAAGAAGCAAAATCGGGAGATCGGTCTATATGGGGGCTATACCAAAACATGGATCGATACGGACCATTTTCGACACACCTCTTTATGGCTCCAAAATACCTCTAGATTTCCAATTTCAGGCAAATCGGATGGTAAATATAGTTTCTAGACGCCCAAGAAGAAAAATCGGGAGATCTGTCTATATGGGGGCTATACCAAAACATGGACCGATACGGAATATTTTCAACACACCTCTTTACTGTTCCAAAATACCTCTAGATTTCCAATTTCAGGCAAATCTGATAAAAAATTCGGTTTTTATAGGTCCAAGACCCCAAATAGGGAGGTCGGTTTATATGGGGACTATATCAAAACTTGGACCGATATAGCCCATCTTCGAACTTGACCTGCCTGCAAACCAAAAACGAATCTGTGCCAAATTTCGGGACGATATCGCCATTATTGAAGGCTGTAGCGTGATTACAACAGACAGACAGACAGACAGACAGACGGACAGACGGACATGCTTATATCGTCTTTGAATTTCTCCCTGATCAAGAATATATATACTTTATATAGTCGGAAATCGATATTTCGATGTGTTACAAACGGAATGACAAACTTATTATACCCCCGTCACCATTTTATGGTGGTGGGTATAAAAAGGCCGATTAAATACGTATATAATCTAGTTTGACAAAATTTTCTATAGAAATAAAATTTTGACAAAATTTTCTATAGGAATGAAACCTTGACAAAATTTTCTATAGAAATAAAATTTTGACAAAATTTTCTATAGAAATAAAAATTTGACAAAATTTTCTATAGAAATAAAAACTTGACAAAATTTTATATAGAAATAAAATGTTGACAAAATTTTCTATGGAAGTAAAATGTTGACAAAATTTTCTATAGCAATACAATTTTGACAAAAATTTCTATAGAAATAAAATGTTGACAAAATTTTGTATAGAAATGAAATTATGACAAAACTTAGTATAGAAATAAAATGTTGACAAAATTTTCTACAGAAATAAATTTTTTACAAAATTTTCTATAGAAATAAAATTTTGACAAACATGTCTATAGAATAAACTTTTGACAAAACTTTCTATAGAAATGAAATTTTAACAAAACTTTCTATAGTAATAAAATTTGACAAAATTTTCTATGGAAATAAAGATTTGGTAGATTTCAAAATTTTCTATAGAAATAAAATTTTGACAAAATTTTCTATGGAAATAAAATTTTGACAAACATTTGTATAGAAATAATCTTTTGACAAAACTTTCTATAGAAATGAAATTTTGACAAAACTTTCTACAGTAATAAAATTTGACAAAATTTTCTATGGAAATAAAGTTTTGGTAGATTATTTTTGGCGATATGGACCAATTTTTGTGTAATAAGTCATCGGATATATATAACTAAAGACCGATATGGACCAATTTTTACATGGCTGTTAGAGGCCATATATTGACAAAATGTACCAAATTTCAACGGTATCGGATGACTTTTGCTCCTCCAAGAGGTTCCGGACGTCAAATCTGGGGACGGTTTATATGGGAACTATATATAATTATGGACCGATATGGACCAATTTTTGCATGGTTGTTAGACACCATATACTAACACCATGTACCAAATTTCAACTGGATCGGATGAATTTTGCTCTTCCAAGAGGCTCCGGAGGTCAAATCTGGGGATCGGTTTATATGGGGGCTATATATAATTATGGACCGATATGGACCAATTTTTGCATGGTTATTAGAGGCCGTAAACTAACATCAGGTACCAAATTTCAACCGGATCGGATGAATTTTGCCCCTCCAAGAGGCTCCGGAGGTCAAATCTGGGGATCGGTTTATATGGGGGCTATATATAATTATGGACCGATATGGACCAATTTTTGCATGGTTGTTAAAAACCGTATACTAAGACCACGTACTAAATTTCAACCGGATCGGATGAATTTTGCTCCTCCAAGAGGCTCCGGTGATCAAATCTGGGGATCGGTTTATATGGGAGCTATATATAATTATGGACCGATATGGACCAATTTTTGCATGGTTTTAGAGGCCGTATACTAACATCAGGTACCAAATTTCAACCGGATTGGATGAATTTTGCCCCTCCAAAAGTCTCCGGAGGTCAAATCTGGGGATCGGTTTATATGGGGGCTATATATAATTATGGACCGATATGGACCAATGTTTGCATGGTTGTTAGAGACCATATACTAACATCAGGTACCAAATTTCAATCGGATCGGATGAATTTTGCCCCTCCAAGAGGCTCCGGAGGTCAAATCTGGGGATCGGTTTATATGGGGGCTATATATAATTATGGACCGATATGGACCAATTTTTGCATGGTTGTTAGAGACCGTATACTTAGACCACGTACCAAATTTCAACCGGATCGGATTAATTTTGCTGCTCCGGGAGGCTCCCCAAGCCAAATTTGGGGATCGGTTTATATGGGGGCTATACGTAAACGTGGTCCGATATGGCCCATTTTCAATACCATCCGACCTACATCAATAACAACTACTTGTGCCAAGTTTCAAGTCGATAGCTTGTTTCGTTCGGAAGTTAGCGTGATTTCCACAGACGGACGGACAGCCGGACAGACGGACAGACGGACGGACGGACAGACGGACAGACGGACGGACGGACGGACGTGCTTAGATCGACTCAGAATTTCACCACGACCCAGAATATATATATATATTATGGGGTCTTAGAGCAATATTTCGATGTGTTACAAACGGAATGACAAAGTTAATATACCCCCATCCTATGGTGGAGGGTACAAAAATCAAACTGCGATCCGAGGAACGATGGAGCGTAAATTGAAATTAAAACTAAATGACAAAAGGAACGATGAGTCCGAATCACTACGGTCAACGATTTTGCCCAAGTCTAGATTCGGCTTTAATAAGAGGTCCCTCGTCATTGACCTTAACATAGAATCGGGCAGCACTCATTGATAAGAGAGAAGTTCACCACTGAAGTATCGCAATGGACTGAATAGTCTAAGTAGCCTGATATATCGGGCTGTCACTATACCTAACCTAACTCTGTAGGTGTAAAACCAAATATAGCTCCTAATATCAGGCGTTTCTATTCAGATTGTTATAAACTTGCAATAAACATGTACTCCTTAATCTTCATAAATAAGGAAATGCGGTTCATCTCCCAAACCTATACCAATGATCCCCCAAATGTTTATATTTACTAATTCACTGGGGGTAGTTCAGGGTATGATATAGTCGGCCCCGCCCGACTTTCTATTTTACTCACTTTTTTTGTTTTTATACAATTCTGGGGTAATATATAACGAAGCATTACTTTAACCATGGCAACTTCCTATTCAATATATGTATGCTCTATTGCAAATAAAAATAATGTTTACATATACATCTCAATGCAACTCCAGTCGGTCACCTTGAAATATCAAATAATAATAGGAGTTTAATTCCGATCTCAACTTTGAATTAAATTTTAGTTATATTTCAGATTTTATTTGGACCGGTTGCATAGTTTACAAATCCCGTAAAAACGAACAAATTTGAACGTTTGAAATTGGAAAACTAAATAATATTTAAACGATGCATTATCGAATGTTTGTGAAAATTTTGCTGACCTCAGCTGTAATATTAATCGCGCAAGGAAAAGTTAACGGCCATATTAAATGTTAGTTTAAGTGATACTTATTAACAAATCCTGTATATGAATAATAAATTTAGAATACTCTTCATCATTGGATCTTTTACAATGTCGCTCCTTCGGATATGATTTTTATACATTACAAAATTCCGGAGGTGTATTGAGCCTCATTTACCTTTAGGACCATTCAAGTAATTTTTGTAGGAAGGAAGATAGTGGAAGGGCCAATGGTCATTGATTCTGTGGCAAAAACTCAGTGGATATTGGAAAAACTGAAAATGTAAATCTGTTACAGACATCCTAGTAGCCCAAAATACAATATATGAGAAACATGTGGCAACTGCTTGTTCTTAAAACAATCTGGCAAATTTGGCACATTTTGTTTATTTAAATGATAATACGTTAGTTAAAAACACATTATAGAAAATTAGCCGTAAAAAAGAAACTAATAAACGAATTCACATTGTGTAAAATGGAACATATTACAAAAGATACGTAGAATAAGATTAAAAATATTTGAAATCCATATGTGTTTGTGTAAAACGCAATTGATGACAGATATTCTCCTAAGCAGACCAGTTCGAAGATAAATTTAAATATTCTACCTATGAAGACTAGATCAGATTCTGGATTTATAACATCAATTTTTGTATGAATTTTAGAGGAATTATAAACACCTTGTGTAAGTGTGCAAGAAAATAATGAAACAACGCTTGATTTGATATCTAAAATTTGTAGAATTTTACGCCGATTATTCAAATGATTAGAAGAAGAAAAATTTGGAAATTTTACTTTCAGTTTCAAGTTATTTTGCATTATCAGTGCGCCTTCTATACCCTCAAGAAGTCAAATAGGTCTATATGGAAGCCTTACCAACTGGACCGATAAAAACTAAATCCTTTACAATTTGAGGCAAATCGGATAAAACTACGGTTAATATAAGGCAAAGGAGTTAAATCGGGAGATAAGTCTGCTATATTGTTGCTATGGCAAAAACGTGCATGTCGTGAATCACGAAAATTTTCGTGACTCACGCATGAGTCGTGAGTCACTCTGATGACAACGGTGTAAGTGTGCGTGAGCGTGCTTATCAAACAAAAAGTCGTGCGTAATTTCTTCGTGACAGTGCGTGAGTAACGAAATTCAGAAAAATACGCTCAGGAAAAAAATCCCGCTCACGGACATAAAACGCTTACGAGATGAATTCATTTACAGTTTTAGCGAAACTTGGGATGTTAAGAGTTTTATAACGCTCTCGATTTTAATCATGGTCATGTTTTCAGACTAGAGGTGTGCACGTGACACGAAATTGTCGTGACTCACGAAAATGTTCGTGACTCACCCGTGATTCGTGAGTCACGCTGACGGCTACGGCGTGAGTGTGCGTGAGCGTGATTAACCAATCAAATGTCGTGCGTGAGCGTGAGTCACGAAAATAATCCCGCTTACGAACATAAAATGCTTACGAGTTGAATTCATTTATAATTTTAGTGACATCCTAGGTGTTAACCAGTTTTATAACGCCCTCATACTTATGTTTTTAGTCAGGTTCTATAGGTAAATTACTCATAAAATTATTCGTGAGTCACGACATTTTTCGTGAGTCACGATATTTTTCGTGAGTCACGACATTTAAAAGATTTTCGTGCGTGAGTATAAATTTTCTTTTCGTGAACGTGCGTGAGCGTGAGTCCTACCAAAAAATATCGTGCGTGAGTGTGCGTGATTAAGATTTCTCCGTCGTGTGTGAGCGTGAGCAAAATATTACTCACGTGCACACCTCTATTTCAGACACGTCTCTAAAGTAAATTAGTCATAAAATTTTTCGTGAGTCACGACATTTCGGGCGTGAGTACAAATTTTCTTTTCGTGAGTGTGCGTGAGTAAGATTTTTCCGTCGTGAGTGTGCGTGAGCGTGAGTAAAATATTACTCACGTGCACACCTGTAGCACCGATACACCCCAAATTCAGCACACCTACTTGTGGTTCTGAAAAACCTACAGAATCTACAACCCGAAACGGATGGCAAGCCTATAAGGAAATATATCAAAAACTGTACAGATACACAATATATTCGGAACAACTACTTATGATCGTAAAAACCTCTAGATATCAAATTCCAGACAAATCGGATAAAAACTACGATTTCCAGAAGCTCAAGAAATAAAATCGGGAGATGGGTTTATATGGGGGCTATTCCAAAACAGGGACCGATACACATCAATTTGTGGTAATAAAAACCACTAGATATCAAATTTCAGGCAAATTGGATAATAACTACGGTTTGACACACCTATTTGTGGTTCTAAAATACCTCTAAATTACCAATTTCAGACAAATCGGATAAAAACTACGGTTTCTAGGAGCCCAAGAAATAAACTCGGGAGATCTGTCTATAAGGGGGGCTATTCCAAAACATGGACCGATAGGCACCATTTTGACACACCTATTTGTGGTCCTAAAAACCTCTAGATATCAAATTTCAGGCATATTGTATAAAAACTACGGTTTCTAGAAGCTCAAGAAATAAAATCGGGAGATGGGTCTATATGCACCGAAAGAATTTTCTTCGTAAAAAGAACGAAAAATTTCGTTAAAAGTACGAAATTTGTCATTGTTTTACAACCAAAGAAACTTTTCATTAAAAGTACGAAATATTTCGTACTTTTTACGAAGAAAAGTTCTTTCAAAATTTTCGTAGTTTGTTAGAAAAAAATTCGTACTTTTTATGAAGTATCTTCGTACTTTTAATGAAAAATCTTCGTACTTTTTATGAAACAATTTCGTTCTTTTTATGAAAATGTTTCGTACTTTTTATGAAAAATTTGTATTCATAGCGCGCTATTACCCAAATGAGAAGTAGCATAGGCTTGCATAAAAAATAAAATAAAGGAATACAATCAAGCACATTATAAAACACAATTTAATGCCTCGAACGGACATTTTACAACTTCAATGAAACTTCTTCGTTATTTCAAAGAAAATGTTTCGTACTTTTTACGAAGAAATTTTAACGCAGAATGTTTCGTAAAATATTCGTAAAAACTTCTTCACAAAATTCATGAAATGTGAAGAAAGTTTCGTTAAAAGTACGAACTTTTTACGAAGAAAAGTTAATGTAGAATGTTTCGTTGAAGTTTCGTATATTCGTAAAATGTTCTTCATAAAATTTACGAAAATGAATGAAAATTTCGTTATTTGAATGAAGAATTCAGGAAGAATAGTTAATGAAGAATTCTTCGTAAAATTAACGAAGAGAATTCTTTCGGTGTGGGGACTATTCCAAAACATGGACCGATAGGCACCATTTTTGGCACACCTATTTGTGGTCCTAAAATACCTCTAAATTTCCAATTTCAGACAAATCGGATAAAAACTACGATTTCTAGAAGCCCAAGAATTAAAATCGGGAGATCGGTCTATAAGGGAGCTATTCCAAAACATGAACCGGTAGGCACCATTTTTGGCACACCTATTTGCGGTCCTAAAATACCTCTAGATTTTCAACTTTAGGCAAATCGAATAAAAACTACGGTTTCTAGAAGCCCAAGACCCCAAAAAGGGGTATCGGTTCATATGGGAGCTATGGATCGATATAGCCCATCTTCGAACTTGGCCTGCGTGCAGACAAAAGACGAATATTTCAGGACGATAGAACCATTATTGACGACTGTAGCGTGATTATAACAGACAGACGGCCAGACGGACATGGTTATATCGTTCTACAATTTCACCCTGATCAAGAATGTAAATATAGTCGGAAATCGTTATTTCGATGTGTTACAAACGGAATGACAAACTTATTATACCCTCATCACCATTCAATGGTGGTGAGTATAAAAACGACATTATAGAAAAGTTTATCGTCTTTTGGACAAGGAAAAAAACTTTATATTAGAGAAAGATGTCTTCTGTGTAAGCAAAACACACATTCGCATTCTTTGGCCTCAGGACAATATTTTTTTTCCAGTGTGCTTATTTTTATGTATACTTATTTCCAGATGCCAAACAAGAGCTTCCTTCACTTTATACATTCGATGATTATGATATGTGTTTCTTTAATGCCACATCAGTTGTGGCATCTACCTATTGCATGGTTTATGCTCAGATATTGCCTGATAATTCGTCCGAGTTGTGGCAAAAATTGCAGTTCATAATATGCACAAATTTCATTATCATCATGATAGGCTATTTTTTGGCGTGTGTCTAGAGAAATGTATGCCGTTTCTCGAAGCAGATGATTATAATGAAAACTCATCTAATAGTACCGGAATATTGGATAAAGAGGTAAGTATGGAGATTTTATAAATTTCCATAATAATTTCTGGAATTTAATCTATTGTTTTGTTTGTTACTCCCTAGATTCTCGAGTATTTCGAAATGGTTCATAAAAGACCTTTGGATATTGAAATACGATCGAAATATTCATCGCAGATTGAAAAATGTATCAATGAAGAATTTCAAAAGAAATACGGTTTACAACTGGAAACCTTTATTGAATATTGCGAAAGAGGCCCAGAAGAAAAGCCATCACAAAAAGGTAATTGCCGGTATATTTAAATACACTATAGTATAGTAGCCTAGATCTGCTCGAAAAATATACCTACCGATAGTATTGGTTATACAGTGGGTATCCTCTATGGAACCCCTTTATATACATTGTCTTCAAAATAAAATCCTGTGTTTATCTAACCATGGCTGGCAGAAGAATGATAATCGCCGTTAACATACATAAACAAGTAAGGAAAGTCTAAAGTCGGGCGGGGCCGATTTTATACCATATCATTTCGATACCATATCACATCCGTCAAATGTGTTGGGGGCTATATATAAAGGTTTGTCCCAAATACATACATTTAAATATCACTCGATCTGGACAGAATTAGATAGATTTCTACAAAATCTATAGACTCAAATTTAAGTCGGCTAATGCACTAGGGTGGAACACAATGTTAGTAAAAAAATATGGGAAACATTTAAATCTGAAGCAATTTTAAGGAAACTTCGCAAAAGTTTATTTATGATTTATCGCTCGATATATATGTATTAGAAGTTTAGGAAAAATTAAAGTCATTTTTCCCAACTTTTCGACTAAGCAGTGGCGTTTTTACAAGGAAAATGTTGGTATTTTGACAATTTTTGTCGAAATCAGAAAAACACGTATATGGGAGCTATATCCAAATCTGAACCGATTTCAACCAAGGGTGGGCTCCTGAGTCGATATAGCCATGTCCGTCTGTCCGTGAACACATTTTTGTAATCAAAGTCTAGGTCGCAGTTTAAGTCCAATCGACTTCAAATTTGGCCCAAGTATGTGTTTTGGCTCAGAATAGAACCCTATTGATTTTGGAAGAAATTGGTTCAGATTTAGATATAGCTCTCATATATATATTTCGCCCGATATGGACTTATATGGCCCCAGAAGCCAGAGTTTTACCCTAATTTGCTTAAAATTTTGCACAAGAAGAACAATTAGTACTATAGTAAAGTGTGCCAAATTTTATTGAAATCGGTACAGATTTTAGATATATCTTTCGCCCGATATGGATTAATACGGTCCCAGAAGCCAGAGTTTTAACCCAATTTGGTTGCAATTTTGCACTAAGGGTACAATTAGTAGTGTAGTCAATTGTACCAAATTTTAATGAAATCGGTTCAGATTTAGATATAGCTCCCATATATATCGTTCGCCCGATTTACACTCATATGACCACAGTGGCCAATCTTTTACTCCGATTCAATTGAAATTTTGCACAGGGAGTAGAATTAGCATTGTAGCTATGCGTGCCAAATTTGGTTGAAATCGGTTCAGATTTAGATATAACTCCCATATATATGTTTTTCTGATTTCGACAATGATCTACCTACGCAGGTGAGACATTGTCGGATGCGAATGTATGCTGATGATGTTCAGTTATATATAGGGTGCGAACCGTCATCAATTGGTAGTTGTGAGGCTCTATTGAATGAGGGTCTTGGGAGGATATCAATGTGGGCATCGCCCAATGGTCTTACTATTAACCCAATAAAATCTAAGTGTTTGGTAATTAAAGGGCGAACTGTGAGGTCTAGAGTTAATGTTGACATAAGGATAGATAATCAGACGATTGGGATAGTGGAGCGGGCCAGAAATCTTGGGGTGATGTTCAACAGCACTCTGACGTGGTCTGACCATATTACTGCTATGTGTGGGCGTGTGTATTCAATACTTTTTGCTAAGTGCGATGCCCTAACCATGCAGAGAATGAATAGGACGTTCAATAGCATTACCCGCTACGTATATGGTATACGAAGATATGACAGTGTTTCGGCTTTCTCAGTATGCTTGTATGACATGACATTTCACAATCTACTTAAGTTAAGAGCCCTTGTTTTCTTGCATAGGGTTATTTATAGTGGTCACACTGTGCATTTATTTCAACGCCTGCGTTTTTCAAGATTTAATAGAGGAAAACGATTAATTTTGCTTCGTCATAGCTGTTTGGTCTCTGAGTGGCAATTTTTTATTAACTCCATCCGTCTGTGGAACTCACTTAGAAGGGTTTTAGACGATGCAATAATTGCATGCAATAATTGCACGCAATTCTTGTTAGTAGGCAAACGGGGTAGAGAAGCAAAGGGGGTAGAAAAAATTTCATGTTTTCCGTTCCTCTTGCAATTTTTTGACATTTCTGAAACTTGAAATTTCAAGCGATTGCATGAAAAATTTCAACGTATAAATGCTGAAGTTTTTAAGAAGCAACTTTAAAAGAGAATACAAAAAATTGCACGCAACCAATTGCATCGTCTAAAACCCCTCTTACTTATAATATCCAATGTATAAGTAACGCAGATGCATTTAAGAAAAATGTTATCTCGTTTTTGAGTAATAATTAAACTAGTTTCTTTATCATTTTTTACACTATATTGTTTGCTAGCCAGTTTTAATTCTTAAAATTTGTTTTCGTATTCATGCAATATGTACTCTTATTTTTATGCAATATTTATCTTTATTTTTAACTTTCCTTTATTTGTTATAAAATTTTCGTCAATTTTTTTTTTTGTTTGTTTTTGTTTTTCATATTTTCAATTTTAATATTCTTTATCCATTATCTGTTATTATAAATTTTATAAATTTTACTTTAATTGTTGTTATTTGTCTCCTTTTACAATTGTCAAACTTAAATTATAATAGTGTGTTTACCAAAAACAATGGAAGATGAAGATGGGAAAATGGCAGCAGAGGGTATCAAACCATTGACGGCGTTCGATGCAAACGTGTCGTTTATGATTTTTTGTTCCACAAATTAAACTAAGAATAAAAAGAAATTTATATCAGGGAATGTCGTAGAACAATCGAACAATCAAAAGTTCCTCATTATTATTTACACAAAATTTAACATCATTTGTGAGTTTTTAACAAAAAATATTGCAAATTAAAAATGAACGAACGTGTATGTATGAACACCGTAAATGCAACTTTTGGTATGACGTCGCCCATTTTCCAATCTTCCTTTTCTATTGTTTTTGGTGTTTACAGTCTGTAATCAGTTTTTCAATATAAAATATTAAGGTTATTTGCTCATAGTTCTATTTTGATTAATTCTTCTTTTTTTCATGAAACCTAATATTGTAATTATATTATATTTATTTACTTGTACATTATGATTTTAAACTTCTCATACTGAAATATGAGACTTTCTTGGTCTTGTGCATGGGAAAGCAAATAAAATAAAATAAATAAATAAATAAAAATGGTCAAAATAGCAACATTTTCCTTATAAAATCGCCACTGCTTAATCGAAAAGTTGTAAAAATGACTCTAATTTTCCTTAACTTCTAATACATATATATCGAGCGATAAATCATAAATAAACTTTTGCGAAGTTTCCTTAAAATTGCTTCAGATTTAAATGTTTCCCATATTTGTTTTACTAACATTGTGTTCCACCCTAGTGCATTAGCCAACTTAAATTTTGAGTCTATAGATTTTTTAGAAGTCTATCAAATTCTGTCCAGATCGAGTGTTATTTAAATGTATGTATTTGGGACAAAGCTTTATATATAGCCCCCAACACATTTGACGGATGTGATATGGTATCGAAAATTTAGATCTACAAAGTGGTGCAGGGTATAATATAGTCGGCCCCGCCCGACTTTAGACTTTCCTTACTTGTTTTCTTAGATATTTGACAAGAATCACGGTGAGAAAATGGAACGAAGCTATTTTACGTGAACAATTTCTGGGCTGTGGTGTAATGTTTCGAAGAAAGATTCTTTTTCCTTTGGACCACGTGAAAGATGGATAAAAAAAAAAGTTCGTTGTTAAAATCATGTTAAAATTAACTTATTTTTATTGCAAAAAGTATATTTTTTCTAATTTTAAGAGAAGGTAGAATTTCATAAATGGTAATTAAAAATTCAAAAATTTTATTAATTTTATATTATATTAATAACGCATTCTGGCAATCTCAAAAAGTGAAATACAACATACTTACATTTCCCCATGAGTTGGTTTATTTTCCTTATAATAAAGATTACTTTTTTCCATTTTAAGTCTACAAAAAAAAAACATTTTTTTCTGATTTAATCATGAAACTAATTGATTCAAATATTTTTTTTTTATTAATACATGAACAGAAGAATGGGCAGACACCAAGCACTAGATTGATTCAGGAAGTTATTCTGAAATATTTTAAGACACTTTTACCATACAAAATATCTTATTTTGTCAAAATTTTATTTCCATAGAAAATTTTGTCAAATTTTTATTTGTATGGCAAATTTTGTAAAATTTTTATATCTATAGAAAATTTTGTCAACATTTTATTATAGCAAAATTTTATTTCTATAGAAAATATTGCCAAATTTTCTTTTGTTGGAAAAAAGGTATTTTTGTGGTAAATTCAAAAAATTATAATTACCATTATTTTTTTGACAAACAATCTAGAATAAATCTCTATTTCAGATGTTGCTGAAATCTTACTCTATAAAATCTTCAAATTCATTATTGGAATGGTTATTTTGTCATCAGTTTACGATTACTATCTGAGGACACATCAGACGGAAGAAAATCAAAACAATGACTTTTATAAAAATGATCACAAAGATCCAGGTGAGTAAATCGTCTTAAAAAATACGTCCTAATTTATATGAATTTTTAGATTATATTCTAAATTATATACATATTTTAAAGTTTGTTTTTTTTATAATTTTTATCCTTAAAAAGGTTAAAATAATTTTTGATTTTCTATTTTAACTGTTTATAGCAGGAAATATTCGTTATCTCAGCAATTTTATTTGTAACTAAAAAATGTTCTATCTTCTTCTATCTATTTAGTATCACGTCTTTTAACATCATTCTCTCTACCACGAAACTACTATCGCCTCATCCAACCTTATCGAGGTAAAATTGGTAATGAGTTTTCCTATCTCGATGGCTTTCGCTCTGTCTGTACCTTGATGGTATTGCATGGTCATACTTTCTATGTACAATTCTTACATGTCCAAAATCCAGAATATTTTGAGAATATCGCCGAATCTACAACGGGCTTATGCATCCTCAATACTTCAACTATCATCGAAATATTTATGGTAATGAGTGGTCTATTACTCTATGTAAAATTTAAGGACGCCAATTATGTTACACCTGAGACCAGTTGGAGAAAGTGCATGCAACATTTTGTGATCATAGTATTTGGTCGTTTGCTAAGGTAGGTTTTAGCCAGAGTGATTTCCTTTGCTTTCTTACTGATATTTTCCTATTATATTTTAGGTTTTTACCATCTGTAGCCTTGATTGTTTTGATTAATGGCACTGTCTTAAGCACTCTAACAGATGGTCCATTTTGGCGTCATATAAGCGAACCAAGTCGCATATTTAGTCGAGAAAATTGGTGGCAAAATATTTTTATGATTAACAATTTCACTCCGAAAAATTCGGTGAGTTTTCACGAATCTATACAAAAGTATATGACTGTCAGTTGCTACCCAGTAAAAACGGCGTCGCCTGAAAAGTAGTGAACATGTCCTTTTTGTCCAAATTTGGCATGTATAGTAAGAATGTTAATTATACTTCCTGTTCAAACTTTCACGTAAATCGGAGTTAATTTTTTGTCTCTGTGGTCATATGCGTGAAAATCGGACTAAACCAAAATTGTCATGTATAGTTACAATCTTAATTACTTACACTGTGCTAGTTTGACCTCTGTGGTCATATGAGCATAAATCGGGCGAAAGGTATATATGGGAACTATATCTAAATGTGAACCGATTTCTGCCTAAATCAATTGGGTCAAACTAACGCAAACCACATACTTGTGCAAAATTAAAGTGGATTGGACTAAACCTAAATCACAAAAATGTGGTCACAGACGGACGGACATGGCTAGATCGACTCAGGAACCCACCATGAGCATTATTGCCAAGGAACACTGTATCTATCTCGTGTTGTCCTGGGCGTTACAAACATATGCTTTAACTTAACATATAGTACTCTTTTTCACAGTGTGGTTGGGGCAGGGCATAAAGAGCGAATTAAAAAAAAAGACTAAATTAAAAGAACTTCCTGTGTAGTTAAAATAAAGTACATCTTTGGGTGTAGTTTGTATGGGATACACAATACATGGTGGAGAGTAAATAATATTCGGTATGACCGAACTTTCGGCCGTGTACACTTGTTAACATATACCCTTCACCATAGGATGGGGGTATATTAACTTTGTCATTCCGTTTGTAACACATCGAAATATTGCTATAAGACCCCATAAAGCATATATATTCTGGGTCGTGGTGAAATTCTGAGTCGATCTAAGCATGTCCGTCCGTCTGTTGAAATCACGCTAACTTCCGAACGAAACAAGCTATCGACTTGAAACTTGGCACAAGTAGTTGTTATTGCTGTAGGTCAGATGGTATTGAAAATGGGCCATATCGGCCCACTTTTACGTATAGCCCCCATATAAACCGACGCTCAGATTTGGCTTGCGGAGCCTCTTGGAGGAGCAAAATTCATCCGATCCGGTTGAATTTGGTACATAGTGTTGTATATAGTTTTTAATAAACATGCAAAAATTGGTCCACATCGGTCCATAATTATATATAGCCTCCATATAAACCGATCCCCAGATTTGGCTTGGGTAGCCTCTAAGAGAAGCAAATTTCATCCGATCCGGCTGAAATTTGGTACATGGTGTCAGTATATGGTCTCTTACAATGTTGCCTACGGAGCCTTTTGGAGGGGCAAAATTCATCCGATCCGGTTGCAATTTCGTTCGTGGTGTTATTATATGTCTAACAACCATGCACAAATTGGTCCATATCGGTCCATAATTATATATAGCCCCTATATAAACCGTTCCCCAGATTTGATCTCCGGAGCCTCTTGGAGAAGCAAAATTCATCCGATCCGGTTGAAATTTGGAACGTGGGGTTAGTATATGGTCTCTAACAACCATGCCAAAATTGGTCCATATCGGTCTATAGTTATATATAGCCGATCCCCAATCACACCAAAAATTGGTCCATATCGGTTCATAATCATGGTTGCCACTCGAGCTAAAAATAATCTAAAAATTTTATTTCTATAGAAAATTTTGTCAAAATTTTATTTCTATTAAAAATTTTTGTCAAAATTTTATTTCTATAGAAAATTTTGTCAAAATTTTATTTCTATAGAAAAATTTTGACAAAATTTTATTTCTATAGAAAATTTTGTGAAAATTTTATTTCTATAGAAAATTTTGTCAAAATTTTATTTCTATAGAAAATTTTGTCAAAATTTTATTTCTATAGAATATTTAGTCAAACTGAATTATTTACGTATTTATTCGGCCTTTTTAGTTTAATACATACCACGTATGGACTACCTTGCAATTTAGAAGACGGTGTTAGGAAGTTTTAAGATACCTTGCCATCGGCAATTGTTACCGCAACCCAAGTAATTCGATTGTGGATGACAGTTTTCAGTAGAAGTTTCTACGCAATAAGCTTCGGCCTGGCCGAACTTACGGCCGTATATACTTGTTTTATATTGTTTTCGTGGGGATAGTAGGAATTTCAATAGATGGGTATACCGGACTTTAACATGAATCCCATAAAAGATAACGATTCCGATAGTTACGTAGATATGTACACACAAAGAAATAATACTTTCCTTCATAACGAAATTTAAGACAAACAAAATTTCTGTTCGTCAAAAGTATTTCGTTTCAACATTTGTCTGTAGTTAGTTGCTTGTAAAGAAATCTGTTTTAGAGTAAAGGAAAATTTCGTTGGTCGAAAAGTTCGTTCCTCAGAAAAGAAAACTTTTCCGTCGGTGTATCTGCTTCATTCTTATAACTGAAAATAAGATTGATTTCCAATTCTACTTTTAGGTTAGCGGTCACACTTGGTATATAGCAGCTGATTTCCAACTATTTGCCTTTTATACTTTCATCTTAATCTTCATTTCTAAGTAAGTATCTTACTCAAATTCATTTCCCTTGCCCTATATGCTTGGAAAGAGTACGGCTAAAAATTGTGTATCTTATAACCATTATAGATATCCTCAATACAAGAAACGGGTTCTCGTAACTTTATCCTTTTTGACTGTTCTTATTCCTATGACTATAAATTATGCTTTGAAATTGGAACCGACTTTCATTGTTAAACCCGAGTAAGTAACACCGTAAAGGCCAGTACCACATAAGTTCGATTTCAAAAGATCAACTTTCGATAAAAAGATGTGGAACCTTAAGGCAAATATATTTTTTATTTATACTACTAAAAAGAGAACTTTGTACTGACCTCATATATCAAGAGGATAAGTGGTAGTAATTATTAAATTTTATATTAAAATAGAGCCTATCGATATGGATTTTTCAAGGATATTCCATTTTTCTACTACAACTACACACCATTCTACACCAATATGGGTGGTTATCTCTTTGGCATTTGGTGTGGAGATGTCTACTTGAAATACCTCAGCAAGGAAGAAGTTCAACGAAATGTTCGTGGTGTCCTGAAATATGAGATTGGTGCCTGGTTAGTAGCACTTCCGATTGCCATTAGCATTAGTCTGATGGGAACTATTGCAATTTTTCAACAACCTTCCATATGGACAGCTTTCTTCAGTGGAATAAATCGTAATTTATGGATAGTCTTTGTTTGTGGTATTCCCGTCTTGGGAATGGCTTGCAAGGCAGGAAGTAAGTAAATAATTAGTAAGTGCACAAACATAATCATAACGAAATGCTGTGGCCGACTACATGTTTTTCTAAATTGAAATTGTAATTCATTCCGCAATGACAACATTATTTTGTTTTGTATTTTATCACATTTGGAGAAGAGAACACTATAAAAAATTAGAATCATTGGTTTCGCAGACAGACCATGTTTTCTCATGGTTCCTACGACAAATTAATGGAATACAATTTATTTTTCTATTATTTTTTAGTGATGGCCTATGAATTTTGTTGTTTACCCATATTCCGTGTCTTGGCTCGACTGTCCTTCCAGATGTATTTGTGGCATCTCTTGGTACTACAAATCACTAACGGATACCAGAGGCAACCGCATCATATGACCCAAATGTATTTTGTAAGTATCAACAACATGAGCTAATAAGAAGGTGGTATCACTCAAATAACTGAAACACTTGGGAAATATTTGAAGTTAATGCGCTTTTAAAGAAAAGGTTTGTTAAATTCAAGTATTTATCAAACGTATAGGTTTTGTTGGTCATAATTTTTTGGATGATAACATAGTTGTATGCAAATGTCAACTTTTAACTTTAACGGTAAGATCATAAAACCAACGTTTAAGCACATTGAACTGTCAGCTTTCAGCTGATCACAATTGATAACATAGACCAAGGAAGATATAGACATCTCAAGTAAATTCACAGCGCTGTAGTTTGTCTGCACACCGTAGATGGCTCTTTTTCGTCTGCAATTGAGTGATTTTTATACCCTCCACCATACGATGGGGGGTATATTAACTTTGTCATTCCGTTTGTAACACATCGAAATATTGCTCTAAGACCCCATAAAGTATATATATTCTGTGTCGTGGTGAAATTCTGAGTCGATCTGAGCATGTCCGTCCGTCTGTTGAAATCACGCTAACTTCCGAACGAAACAAGCTATCGACTTGAAACTTGGCACAAGTAGTTGTTATTGATGTAGGTCGGATGGTATTGCAAATGGGCCATATCGGTCCACTTTTACGTATAGCCCCCATATAAAGGGACCCTCAGATTTGGCTTGTGGAGCCTCTAACAGAAGCATATTTCATCCGATCCGGCTGAAATTTGGTACATAGTGTTGGTATATGGTCTCTAACATCCATGCAAAAATTGGTCCACATCGGTCCATAATTATATATAGCCCCCATATAAACCGATTCCCAGATTTGGCTTGCGGAGCCTCAAAGAGAAGAAAATTTCATCCGATCCGGCTGAAATTTGGTACATGATATTGGTATATGGTCTCTAACAACCATGCAAAAATTGGTCCATATCAGTCCTTAATTATATATAGCCCCCTATAAACCGATCCCCCGATTTGGCTTACGGAGCCTCTAAGAGAAGCATATTTCATCCGATCCGGCTGAAATTTGGTACATGGTGTTGGTATATGGTCTCTAACAATCATGCAAAAATTGGTCCACATCGGTTTATAATTATATAAAGCGCCCATATAAACCGATCCCCAGATTTGGCTTGCGAAGTCTCCAAGAGAAGCAAATTTCATCCAATCCGGTTGTAATTTTGAACATGGTGTTAGTATATGATCTTTAATAAGCGTGCCAGAATTGGTCCATATCGGTCCATAATTATATATAGCCCCCATATAAAACGTTCTCCAGATTTGACCTCCGGAGCCTCTTGGAGGAGCAAAATTCATCCGATCCGGTTCAAATTAGGAACGTGGTGTTAGTATATGGTCGCTAACAACCATACCAAAATTGGTCCAATCACACAAAAATTGGTCCATATCGGTTCATAATCATGGTTGCCACTAGAGCCAAAAATACCAAAATTTTATTTCTATAGAAAATTTTGTCAAAATTTTATTTCTATAGAAAATTTTGTAAAAATTTTATTTCTAGAGAAAATTTTGTTAAAATTTTATTCGGTTCATAATAAAATTTTCATCATTGTCAAAATTTTATTTCTATAGAAAATTTTGTTTAAATTTTATTCGGTTCATAATCGTGGTTGCCACTCGAGCCAAAAATAATCTACCAAGATTTTATTTCTATAGAAAATTTTGTCAAAATTTTTATTTCTATAGAAAATTTTGTGAAAATTTTATTTCTATAGAAAATTTTGTTAAAATTTTATTTCTGTAGAAAATTTTGTCACAATTTTATGTCTACTTTGTCAAACTGAATTATATACGTATTGGATCGATCTTTTTTGATTTAATATATACCACGTATGGACTTACATACAATTTAGAAGATGGTGTTAGGAAGTTTTAAGATACCTTGCCATCGGCAAGCGTCACCGCAACTTAAGTAATTCGATTGTGGATGGCAGTGTTTAGAAGAAGTTTCTACGCAATCCATGATGGAGGGTACATAAGCTTCGGCCTGGCCGAACTTACGGCCGTATATACTTGTTTAATTTGGCTTTAATTTGTTTTCTTTCCTTTGTTCTTTTGATGAAACACCAAATATTGGAAAAACATGTAAAATTCTATACATGCAAATTGACTGATCTGAATGGTAATTCTCGTTTTCCAAAAATAACGGACGGCACACTTCAAATAAACAAAATCATTGTGAATTGTCAAAAGACGTCTATCATTTCTTGGTCTATGTTCATAATATTTTCATAGACCATGAAATGTATAGACGTCTCATGTCAATTCACAGCGCTGTAGTGTGAAGACATTTCAATAAATAAACAAGTAAGTAAAGTAGAAAGTCGGGCGGGGCCGACTATATCATACCCTAAACCACCCTTACTGAATTAGTAATCATAAGCATTTGTGGGGTAACATTGATATAGGTATGGAAGATAAACCGCAGTTGCATATTTAAGAAAATTAAGGGGTACATGTTTATGGGTGCTTTGTCTCAATCTGACTATAGCTCATAGTCAATGTTGCCAGGGAAAATGTTCGGTTTACCCTACAAGGAAAAAAACTACTTTCCCATACATTCCCAAACAATTTTCCCTACTATATTTTTCGTTAAATTTAAAAAAAAAAGTTTACAAAAATAAAATGGTTCTTAGTACTTTATTATCTTAAAATATGAATATGCAACGTATATAACTTAGAATATAAATTTGTATTACCACCACGGTTGCCACCGTTGGTAGAATTCTACCCAAATTAGTAATCTTTTTTGTTAAATCTCTATAAAAATAAAATTTTGGAAAAAGTTTCTATAAACAAATTTTTGTGAGAAATTTTTCTAAAGATATAAAATGTTGACAATAAAATCTATAGAAATAAAATTTTGAGAAAAAAAAAACACAGAAATAAAATTTTGAGAAAATTTTTTATAGAAATAATATTTTGAAAAAAATTTCTATAGAAATACAATTTTGACAAAATGTTCTATAGAAATAAAATGTTGACAAAATTTTCTACAGGAATATAGTTTACTACACATTATTAAAGATCAAGCCTTGCCGGCTTCTAATTTCCTCCTCTAGAGCCACCAAAATGTAAAAATTATTACAAATTGTGTTGAGTGAAAATGTCCTACATTGTGGCCCTACGTCCCTACAAGACGCTAAATACTAGAAAACCCCTACATATAGGGAATTTCCCCTACTTCTAGCAAGACTGGCTGTGTTGATATTGCACCTACGGAGTTATTATGCCACTAATATTAAGCTCATTATTAAAAAAGAGAAAATCGTTAAATTAGTGTGGGTAATAAATACAAATTTGTAAAAATCGAGCACTATTCTTATGTAAGAGCTACAAGTACGTATAAGTACTATCGGCTAGTACATCAAAATTTGCAATTTGAGTAACATTAGTTAATAAATAAGAGTATTATGGCCAAATTTGGGAAAATCGAGCGATGCATATATATGGAAGCTATATCTAAATCTGAACCAATTTGCATAATATTTTGCGGGTTTGATTAATACCACAAAAGGTTACCTTGTGCAAGATTTGAGTAAGATCAGTTAAGAAATGAGGCCTGTATGGTCAAACATAAGGTTATTAGGGGCGAGTTTTTCAAAATCGGGTGATATATATATGGGAGCTATATCTCCATCTGGACCGATTTCGATGAAATTTTGCACATATAGTTAGTACTATAGAGGACTGGATCTAGCCAACTTTTAGTAAGATCGGTTAATAAATAAGGGTTCTATGGCCAAATTTGGGAAAATCGGGCTATACATATATATGGGAGCTATATATAAATCTGATCCGATTTGAATGAAATTTTGCAGACTTGAACGGCGATGGAAAAGATTACCTTTTGTCAAATTTGGTGATGATCCGTTCGAAAAAAAAGCGCAACGTGACCCCATTTGTCGAAATCGGGCGATACATATATATGGAAGCTATATCTAAATTTGCTCCGATTTCTTCCAAATTCAATAGCGTTCGTCCTTGTGCCCAAAAAACTCCCTGTACCAAATTTCATCAAAATCGGTTAATAATTGCGACCGGAATCCTGTGAACAACAAATACATGGACAGACGGACGGACGGACACCAAGCGCGAGATCGACTCAGGAGATGATTCTGAGTCGATCGGTATATATTTTATGGGGTTTAAAATCAATATTTTTGGTAGGCACATTTTTTGGCCGATCAAACTTATTATACCCTGAACACTATGTGGTTTAGGGTATAATAATTGGATCAATTAATTTCGTGATTGAATCAGAAAAATCAAGTATATACGGCCGTAAGTTCGGCCGAATCTTACGTATCCTCCACCATGGATTGCGTAGAAAATTCTACGAAAAACTGTCATTCACAATCGAATTACTTCGGTTGTGGTATCTTAAAACTTCTTAACATCTTTTTCTAAATTGTGAGTTAGTCCATACGTGGTACATATTAGACAAAAAAGTTATGTATAGTTAAGTCTACAAATAATTACGAATCGATATGGACTTTTTGCACGGTACGTAGAGAGCCAGAATTGAAATATGGGGGTCGCTTATATGGGGGCTATATACAATTATGAACTTGATATGGACCAATTTTTGTGTGATTGGGGATTGATTTATCTGAGGGCTATATATAACTATAGACCGATATGGACCTAGTTAGGTATGGTTGTTAACGGCCATATACTAGCACAATGTACCAAATTTCCACTGACTCGGATGAAATTTGCTCCTCCAAAACCAAATCTCGGGATCGGTTTATATGGGGGCTATATATGATTATGGACTGCTTTGGACCACTTTTGGCATGGTTGTTATATATCATATCATATCAGATCAGATCGGATGAATTTTGCTTCTCCAAAAGGCACCAGAGGTCAAGTCTGGGGATCGGTTTACATGGGGGCTATATATAATTATGGACTGATATCATATACTAACATCACGTACCAAATTTCAACCGAATCGGATGAATTTTGCTCTCCCAAGGGGCTCCGGAGGTCAAATCTGGGGACCGGTTTATATGGGGCCTATATATAATAATTGACCGCTTTCGAGCAATTTTTGCATGGGTGTTTGAGGCCATATATTAACACCACGTACCAAATTTCAACTGAATCAGATGAATTTTGGTCTTCCAAGAGGCTCCGGAGGTCAAATCTGGCGATCGGTTTATATGGGGGCTATATATAATTATGGACCGATGTGGACCAATTTTTGCATGGTCATTAGAGACCATATACTAACACCATGTACCAAATTTCAGCCGGATCGGAAGAAATTTGCTTCTCTTAGAGGCTCCGCAAGCCAAATCGGGGGATCGGTTTATATGGGGGCTATATATAATTATGGACCGATGTGGACCATTTTTTGCATGGTTGTTAGAGACCATATACTAACACCATGTACCAAATTTCAGCCGGATCGGATGAAATTTGCTTCTCTTAGAGGCTCCGCAAGCCAAATCGGGGGATCGGTTTATATGGGGGTTATATGTAGTTATGGACCGATGTGGACCAATTTTTGCATGGTTGTTAGAGACCATATACTAACACCATGTACCAAATTTCAGCCGGATCGGATTAAATTTGCTTCTCTTAGAGCAATCGCAAGCCAAATTTGGGTGTCCGTTTATATGGGGGCTATACGTAAAAGTGGACCGATATGGCCCATTTGCATTACCATCCGACCTACATCAATGACAACTACTTGTGCCAAGTTTCAAGTCGATGGCTCGTTTCGTTGGGAACTTAGCGTGATTTCAACAGACGGACGGACATGCTCAGATCGACTCAGAATTTCACCACGACCCAGAATATATATACTATGGGGTCTTAGAGCAATATTTCGATGTGTTACAAACGGAACGACTAAGTTAATATACACCCATCCTATGGTGGAGGGTATAAAAATTGTGTGGGGATTGGTTTCTATGGAGCTATATATAATTATGTACCTATATCGACTAACATCACTTACCAAATCTCAATCGGATCGGATGAAAGTTGTACTTCCAAGAAGTTCCGGAAATCATATCTTTGAGATCGGTTCATATGGGGGCTCTATATATTATTACGAGGATTGTCTTTTATATTTTGGGCAACCCTAGTATTGAAATCTGCCAACTGAAGACCCTATCGTTTTTGAGGTTATACGTACCCCAGCAAAAAAAAGCGTCGCCAAAAAAGTAATGAAAATGTTCTTTTTGGATCCGGAAGTGGTGCAAAATTGAGGCAGAAGCGATGAATTTAACATGGGCTTGTCATAGGACGGAAGTCCTCCATTTCAACAGCCGTTGCACTGAATTTGCATCACTTTTTTAGGTGTGATCCGAATTCAATGTTTTGGATGTAAATTAAAAACTTCTGTGATATTTTGTCAAATAAATAATTTTTTATAAATTTTTTATAATTTTTAAAATTTTTCAATATTTTCAAAAATTCACAATTTTTTCAGATTGGATTTAGCATTTTTGTCGACAAAATTTAAATGATTTTTACCATTTTATAAATTCTTACTCTGTTTTTTACCTAAAGGGTGATACGGTCAAAATTTGGTCAATATAAACTTGACGTATTTCTTTCAATTTTGCATTTAAAAAACTTGAACACCCCTCATTTTGAAGGTGTGTGTGTGTAGAATGTTGCTCCTATTTTGATTTTGGAATTCACTCTTCAGTTGTCAAAATGCCGTCCAAGCAAGAAGAGCAGCGTATCAACATTTTGCTCGCGCATCGCGAAAATCCGAGCTACGTTACAAATGTAATTAAAGTGTTTGGGGAACGTTTGTCGACAGCCAGGAAGTCTGGATCGGAGGGAAATCGAAAACCGGAAGCAGCTGAGACGACAAAGAGAGTTGCCGGTAGTTTCAAGCGAAACCCTAACCTCTCTCTCCGAGATGCCGCAAATAAGCTGGGTGTATCGTCTACAACCGTGCATCGAGCCGGACTATCGACTTACAAGAAGGTAGTGACTCCAAATCGCGATGATAAACAAAATACGACGGCAAAAGCGCGATCCCGGAGGCTGTACACGACGATGCTGACGAAGTTTGACTGCGTGGTAATGGACGACGAAATCCACGTCAAAGCCGACTACAAGCAGCTTCCGGGACAGGAGTTTTATACGGCAAAAGGAAGGGGAAAGGTAGCAGATATTTTCAAGCACATACAACTGTCAAAGTTCGCAAAGAAATATTTGGTTTGGCATCTGTACCTGTGGCTTGAAAAGCAGCATTTTCATAGCTTCCGGGACTGTCAACCAAGAAATTTACATGAAAGAGTGTTTGAATAAACGTCTGCTGCCTTTCCTGAGGAAACACGCTTGTTCCGTACTGTTTTGGCCGGATTTTGCATCTTGCCATTACGGTAAAAAGGCCATGGAGTGGTACGCCGCCAACAACGTGCAGGTGGTTCCCAAGGACAAGAACCCTCCCTACACGCCAGAGCTCCGCCCAATTGAGAAATTCTGGGTTATTGTCAAGCGGAACCTAAAGAAGACCAAACAAACTGCTAAGGACGAGCAGCAGTTCAAGGCTTTCTGCGGCGAAGAAGGTGGACAAGGTGGCTGTACAAAATCTGATGGCAGGTGTCAAGCGTGAGGCCCGGCAATTCGGATTTGTAAAAGCGAAAGCCTAACAGAATATTTTTCCTGAATTTTATACTAATTGAACTTGAAAAAGAAATTTAATTTGATTTTTTAAATAAACGATTTCACCGATTTACACGCCTTTTCCCTTGACCAAATTTTGACCGTATCACCCTCTATTTGAAACAAAAAACGTTAAAATTACCCATTTAAAGTATTAAAAAACCAAATTATAAAAAAATGAATTAAAAGATCTTACTGGGTAGTTAAAATAAAGAACATCATTGGGAGTGCATCTTCTGGAAGTGCTTTTATAGTTGTGCCTTTGGAAGAACTTCCAAATTTTTTTTGCTGGGTACTTAAAACATTTTGAGATATGAGCGCTATTTGTTCACAACAACTCAAACATTTCATCTCATCCAAAAAGTGGAATTATATCTTGAACATTTTTGTGCGATTATATTTTACAATTTTCAGCTTTGATTAACAGTGCATCGGTGAAGACTAATTTCGTGAAGGGCGTCGAAAATCAGTTGTTGCTCCGGAAACAATGATGCTATTACAATATCGTCATATGACCTATCGTGACATTCAGACAATATTAGGCTTTAGTGGGACCAGCATATATTCAATATTGATATGAACCTTTTGACACCTGGAGAAGCGGTTGATGCATTCAGAGTGCATGGTTTCAAGATACCTCAATCAGAGTGCTTCGACAGTCGCTTCAAACATATGCAAAAGTGTATAGATATTTATGGGAAATATTTTGAAAAATAATAAAGTGATTTTGGATGATTATTATTTGTTTTTGTTCTCTAATCTCGAAATATGAAACGGTGCCCTCGTATCAACCGATATGGATCAATTTTTCCAATGTTTGTTAGAGGGCATAAAAACAAACTTGTTCTTGTCAGAGGCTCCGGAAATCAAATCTGGGTGTCGGTTTATATGGGAGCTAGTCCTAAAAGTAGTCCGGTCCATATGCACTGAAAAAAAATTATTGTTGTATGGCCAAAGATTTCTGTTCCTACAAATATGAATGCGAAACAAAATGCTAAAAACAGTGAGTCAGTTAAAAAAGTGATTGAAAATAGTTAGTTAGGTTAAAGTGGCAGCCCGATTAAGATTCAGGCTCACTTAGACTATTCAGTCCATTGTGATACCACATTGGTGAACTTCTCTCTTAACGCTGAGTGCTGCCCGATTCCATGTTAAGCTCAATGACAAGGGACCTCCTTTATATAGCCGAGTCCGAACGGCGTTCCACATTGCAGTGAAACCACTTAGAGAAGCTGTGAAACCCTCAGAAATGTCACCAGCATTACTGAGGCGCTGAAAAACTTTTTGGTGTTCGGTCGAAGCAGGAATCGAACCCACGACATTGTGTATGCAAGGCGGGTTTAGGTTTTTTGCTAATGAAATCAATTAGTTTTTTAATCAATTAAAACTGTGATTTAAGGTTGAATTACATACAATGCGTTAACGCGTCCGTTGATGGAAGGGTTGATATTTTCTCTTTGAAGCACTCTAATCAAGTTGTTGCTTTTAAAGAGAAAATTAAACTTCACTCATCGGACGCATTAATGCATGGTAACAGGTTGGCTGATAAGTCCCCGGTCTGACACATAGATGGCGTCGCTAGTATTAAATGCGTATTATTTTTATATAGTACCAACCATCAAATGATTCGTGTCAAAATTTGACATCTGTAAGTCAATTAGTTTGTGAGATAGAGCGTCTTTTGTGAAGCAACTTTTCTTATTGTGAAAAAATGGAAAAAAAGGAATTTCGTGTTTTGATAAAATACTATTTTCTGAAGGGAAAAAATACGGTGGAAGCAAAACCTTGGCTTGGTAATGAGTTTCCGGACTCTGCCCCAAGGAAATCAACAATAATTGATTGGTATGCAAAATTCAAGCGTGGTGAAATGAGCACGGAGGACGGTGAACGCAGTGGACGCCCGAAAGACGTGGTTACCGACGAAAACATCAAAAAAATCCACAAAATGATTTTGAATGACCGTAAAATGAAGTTGATCGAGATAGCAGAGGTCTTAAGGATATCAAAGGAACGTGTTGGTCACATCATTCATCAATATTTGGATATGCGGAAGCTCTGTGCAAAATGGGTGCCGCGCGAGCTCATCTTTGACCAAAAACAACAACGTGTTGATGATTCTTAGCGGTATTTGCAGCTGTTAACTCGTAATACACCCGAGTTTTTCCGTCGATATGTGACAATGGATGAAACATGGCTCCATCACTACACTCCTGAGTCCAATCGACAGTCGGCTGAGTGGACAGCGACCGGTGAACCGTCTCCGAAGCGTGGAAAGACTCAAAAGTCCGCTGGCAAAGTAATGGCCTCTTTTTTTTGGGATGCGCATGGAATATATTTTATCGATTATCATGAGATGGGAAAAACCATCAACAGCGACCATTATATGGCGTTATTGGAGCGTTTGAAAGTCGAAATTGCGGCAAAACGGCCCCATATGAAGAAGAAAAAAGTGTTGTTCCACCAAGACAACGCACCGTGCCACAAATCATTGAGAACGATGGCAAAAATTCATGAATTGGGCTTCGAATTGCTTCCCCACCCACCGTATTCTCCAGATCTGGCCCCAGCGACTTTTTCTTGTTCTCAGACCTCAAAAGGATGCTCGCAGGGAAAAAATTTGGCTGCAATGAAGAGGTGATTGCCGAAACTGAGGCCTATTTTGAGGCAAAACCGAAGGAGTACTAACAAAATGGTATAAAAAATTCGAAGGTCGTTATAAACGTTGTATCGCTCTTGAAGGGAACTATGTTGAATAATAAAAACGAATTTTGACAAAAAAATGTGTTTTTCTGTTTTAGACCGTGTTACAGTTTTTTAGTCCAATTTTTTTATCTACATAGAACAAAATATATCTATAAAAATTTTTGAGGCGTGTGTCCAACACTAAAAATTTCCATAATTACGTATTTTTATTTCAATGAAAATAATGAACATTTATTAAATAAAAATTCAAAAATAACGCTCTGCAGGTATCTATCTATCTAATCAGTGTAAATGATTAGCATCAACTGTTCCGAAGATGAAATATCATATGATTGGTCAAATGTCATTCATAAATAACTCGTGTTCCGGTTCGTTCTTTCCTCTTTTACACGTCAAAGTATAAACTTCTATATTTTTCTTACTCAAAAGTTTACGATTGCCGAGCTGTGAAGTTAATTAAAACAGAAAAGTATTAATTCAAAGCAATCCACTTGTGGTTAAGATATACACAAATTTTAAGCTGCAAAAAATTAAACTTTATCACGCGAGTTAAAGGAATTTTAAGGTATTTTTTTGTTAAAGAATGAATTATGGACATTTCATTTTTCATTGGATAATATTTTTTCCGTACAGTATGTGGTCCAAAGATTTATGTCTTTGGATAACCCAAACTCAAAGTGATCGCCTGCATTGATGTAAAACAATAAGCGCAAAAAAATACGAATTAATACCCAAGCAAGATAAAATTTTGGAAGTGATACGCCAATTATTTCTTACCACTTTTTTTGGAAAATCAAAAAAAAAAATCTATACAAAAATACCTGAAAATTATAAAATTGTCAAGGCCTTCTATAGGCCCAAGGCCTTCCTGCCCTTAAAATTGAAATTCCAAATAATTGTCTTGTTGTGGAGAAGTAACAAAATTGCCAAAAAAATTGGATATTGCGTATTACCTTTTAATTTGGAGATCAATGAACATAAAAGAAGAATGAAAGTCTTCTCATAATTTACACCAACAACTACGCAGCATGTGCATTCCATTCAACACAAACAATTTACCCTATAGTTTGATTAAGTCAATGCTCTGTTCCGAATGGAGTCGGAAGAGAATTGAGAAACTACTCTGCTAAGTTTTCTTTTTTTTTACATCTGCTATGTTAAATTTTATGAATTAAAACTAACATTAATTGTAACATAATTTAAGCTCTCTCATCTTAGTGTAACATTTAAGTTTGATAGTCATTGCTTTAATGGCTTAAGTGATATTTATACTTAACATAATATTCTTTCATAACAAAGAAACAAACAAAACAACAAAAAGTGCATGACTGAATTTACTATGTAAATTCTTTACATAGCCCTGAATCATAATGGATTGTAGGGATACCTATGTTGAAGAAATTACATTGAAATTACATGAAATTAATGATATGATTACATTTGGTGGCATATTTTATTTACATCTATATTTTGAAATCTTTTACAGAACACGTATGGATTGAGCTCAATACATCGTTGAAAGCAATATGATATTTGAAGATTTTGTTTTTGCCCATATCATGTCCATCTATTACAGATCATCGCTATCCTCAACAGAGGATCTAAAAATGTAAGTCAAGCGCTTTATTTTTTTACATTTAACAAATTGGTTATATGAATTAACATACATTTTGGTATATAGAAATATACGTTCGATTAAATTCTTATTTTGGGAATTCATACATAAAATATAACGACATTTATTGTTAGGTTTAAAAATGAATTATTTTAATAAATGTGTATAAATTTGAATTGTACAGAAATGAGATAAATTTCTTCTAATTGGGAATGGTGTATTGCAAGGTAATATGTAATGAGGTAAAGTAAATTTATTCAAAACAGTTTAGGGAAATGAATAATAAAATATTTCGGGCGCGTAATTCATTTAGAGTAGAGGGTGGGTTTTGATAAAAGCGTCCTGGCGATAAAAACAGCTTTCGCCCATATACAGATATATACCAAATGTCATCGGTTGCGGGTTATTTCGATTTTTTCATATTTAGGCCAAAATGATTTTAAGTCTTAGAATGTATATATTTTTGATTTCTGTTGTTGCTAAGAATCCTTTTAGTTAGGTCAAGGACCCTCCCCGATCCGGCGAGCTAAGCCCCATTTTTCTTACATTCTAAGCTCGACCAGCAAAAAGGAAAACTGTTTAAATATTTTAAGAACATAAGGCAACAAAAGAGATGGCGCCCAACGAGTTCGCTTTTAGCCGAATTCGAGATTTTTCAAGTTTAGTAGGTTAGACCAGGATCAGGATATGCTATGATATTCTGCCCGTATGATGCAATTTACTTTCCCACAATGTTTATTTTACTTTTGTGCATACCAATTGAAGAATGTAAACTTCAATTTGAAGTAGCAGAAAAGTCTACGGTTTTCGAAAGTTTGTTAGTCGGATTTTAAAAGATAGCGTAATTTTTTTTTAATCTTGTGACAGCTGAAAGATAACCACATTTACAATTTAGAGTCAATAGTATTTTTCCTATTTTCTTAAATGTCAGTCAAGTGTTTATTCGGTTTAAATAAGGATAAACTTTAGCGATATTTTAGAAAATTCAAATTAAATTTCAAGTATTTGTTTTCTGTAGGAGGGCGATGTTCTTGGTAAATATCTTTGAAATATATTAATAGCTTTTACATACCAATTTAAGTATTACCTTGAAAATGCAGTATACCATTCCCACAAAATTAATGATATCGTTCACATCTAATTTTTTAAAATTTTTTTTTTGAAAATTGAGACTCGGTTATGTCAAGTAGAAGACGTAAGTCAAGAAGGCTAAATAAGTTGGAAGATTCATTAAGTGACACCGAAGTAAATTACACTATAGACGAAGAAGGGGAATTTCAAAATCCTTCCGTCATTAGACCTAGATTAGATATTAGTCCTATCGCGAATCGGACAAGAAGCAGGGGTAACCTGATCGATGTAATAGTAAGTCAAAAAGAGAGCATAATGCCAGATAATCCTAATCAAGTAGCAGGTGAAGTAGGAGCCACCGCTTCCAACTCGGGCAGTAACAATATGACCAATCTAGATGGATTAGAGGCCATGTTAGAGAGGGTAATGTCTTTAAATCATCGTTTGTATTTGGAGGAAGTGAGTAATCTAAGACGAACTTTAAGCGAAACGGTTGATAGTAATCAACCAAATGACCATAATACTAATGTTTCTCGTATATCTAATACATCTCAAGATCGTCATACACATAGAGGCCAAAGAAATGTGTCACAGCCAAATTCTTCGATGTTAGGTGAAACTTTGAGCGCTCCCAATGTTATTAAACCAATTTCAATGGACAAATGGAATGTTTATTTTGACGGAACGGAAGACGTAGAAGACTTTCTCTTTAAGATAGATACTTTGCGTAAAAGAAATAAGTATACACCCGAACAAGTATTGGCATGTTTTAATGTACTGTTAAAAGGGAAAGCAGAGTCGTGGTTTTGGTTTTATTCTAGGCAACATCCTGATGCTACTTATGATGACTTAACAACGGCTATTGTGAAGGAGTTTTCTAGGTCAGAAAATGACTGCGATAAGATAGTTAGAATGGTTCAGAAACATCAGGGACATAAAGAAAGTCTCGATGACTATTTTACAGCTATAGTAGATATGAATAGTAGATTGGATGAACCAATGAAAGAGCCGAAAATAATCGAACTTATAAAAAATAATGCAAAGGAGTCATTAGGGTCTTTACTGTTCTCATCTGACATTTTTAGCTTGGACCATCTTAGAGCAGCGGCTAGAAAGGCCGAAGCATTTTTGGGCCGTCAGAGTCAACTTCGCCAGCCAAAGCGTTTTGTGGCCGAAATGTACTCTTCTGAGGATACAGATGCATTACCAGATATGGGTGATATAGCAGATATAGCATACAAACATTATCATTCCAAAAGGCCGATTGATTTTTCCAAATTCCAGTGCTGGAATTGCGATTTAATGGGCCATTCGTTTTATGATTGTCCGTCTGATAAACGTAATTTATTTTGTTACCGTTGTGGTGCAAAAGGTGTAACTACCCCGCTATGTAAAAATCACTCGGGAAACAAGAACAGGAACGAAGACTAGAGGGAACTTCGTTCGAAACCAAAAACCCCTCGGTATTGAATAATGACAAAGAATTAAATCATGTGAATTTATTACGAAGGGAGACACAATTGGATAAAGATATAAATGTAACTAAAGAGACTAGGAGAACTTATAATTTGTCTCTTCATGAGAGGAAAATGAAATATATAGAGACACGGAATAGAATTTTTGGTAATGGTCTATCGAAGCGTATAGAGAAATGTAGGGAAAGATTTAGGAAACGACGAGGATTTAAAAAGATAATAGAATCCGCAGTTATCGATGATGGTGGTGATGAGAGACCATATGCAAAAATAAGACTAGGTGGAATAGTAGTTTATGGGTTGTTGGATTCAGGTGCATCGATAAGCGTATTGGGAATGAACAGCCAGGATATAATAGAAAAGTGTAACGCGCAAATTGCGAAATTTAGCAGTACCTTGAAAACGGCTGATGGCAGTAGACAGGATATTATAGGTTACACTGAAATACCTGTTACTTATAAAAATACAACCAGAAATGTTTTATTTTACATAGCACCTTCTTTGAGGCAAAAGGTATATCTTGGGGTTAATTTTTGGAAGATTTTTGATATTGCTCCTCAAATTTTTCTGTCTGAGATTTCTACAGGTTCCAATTCTCAATCTGATGACACAGAATCATTTCATATTCTGAATTCTCGACAAAAATTAGAATTGTCAAAAGTTATCGATGAATTCCCATCATTTTCAAAATTAGGTTTAGGTCGCACTAGCCTAGAGACTCATAACATCGATACGGGGAATTCTCCGCCATTCAAAATTAAGCATTATCCGATGTCTCCGCCTCGACAACAGGAGGCTTATGCTGAGCTGGATCGGATGCTTTATTTAGGCGTTATTGAGGAGAGTAACAGCCCTTATTGTAGCCCTATTGTTTTGGTCAGAAAACCTGGGAAGAATAGGCTCTGTCTCGACTCGCGTAAGCTTAATGAATTGACAAAGAAAGACGCATATCCCTTGCCACACATAAATGGACTTTTAAGTAGACTACAGGACACTCACTATATCTCGGGCATTGACCTTAAAGATGCTTATTGGCAAATACCCTTAGATGAGAGTTCAAAAGAAAAAACGGCATTTGCAGTACCTGGAAGGCCACTGTACCAATATACAGTAATGCCTTTCGGTCTCTGCAATGCTGCACAAAGAATGAGCAGACTAATGGATAAAGTAATACCCAGTCGTCTACGTGAAAAAGTATTTATATATCTAGACGATCTTTTAGTCTGCACATCAGATTTCGATACCCATTTAAGTGTGTTAAGGGAAGTTGCAAAATGTTTGAATTATGCTAATTTGACTATAAACGTCGAGAAGAGTCGATTTTGCCAGAAAGAAATAAAATATTTAGGATACATAGTTGGCCAGGGTACTCTTCGAACTAACCAAGAAAAAGTAGAGGCGATAACTAAATTTCCCTTACCGAAGACTGCACGACAGATTAGAAGATTCATAGGCATGACCGGTTGGTACCGTCAATTTATTTCCAATTACGCCGAGTTATCTGCACCACTGACCGACTGTCTAAAGAAACCCGAGAAATTTAGAATAACACCAGAGGCGGAGTTAGCTTTCACACGATTAAAAGAGGCCCTTACAACGGCCCCTGTATTGAGTCAACCGGACTTTTCTAGACCATTTACTATACAATGTGATGCCTCGAGAGTAGGAGTAGGCGGTGTATTAGTTCAGACAGATTGTACCGGGCAGGAGCACCCCATAGCGTATGTGTCTCAAAAACTTAACAAGGCGCAAAAAAATTACACAGTGACTGAGCTTGAGTGTTTGGCCGCAATAGTGTGTCTTAAACGATTTCGACCCTATGTCGAGGGTCTTCAGTTTAAGATTATCACCGACCATAGTAGTTTACGATGGCTCATGTCACAAAAGGACTTATCCGGAAGACTAGGTCGGTGGAGTCTTAAGCTGCAGTCTTTTGATTTTGAAGTCGAATATCGAAAAGGCTCTGCTAATATTGTGCCAGATGCCCTTTCGAGAGTGCATGACGTGGAGGAAATAGAGACAGAAATGCCATTTGAAATTGACTTGAATTCTAATCATTTTTCATCGACGGAATATAATGACCTTAAAGACAAAATTGAACAATTTCGGGACAATTTTCCAGATACTTGTATTTCCGATGGATTCGTTTATCAGAGGGTGAAATTCAGAAAAGGGGAATGTGAGGAGGAAGATTTATTATGGCGTTTATGGTTGCCCCGAGGAATGAGAGATGAGGTTATAAGAAATTGTCATATCTTTAACTCATGTCACGGTGGTTTTGCAAAAACTCTAAACAGAATACGAGAAAAATATTTCTGGCCTAAAATGGCCAAAGATGTCAAAATGTTTATGGCTGATTGTGATACGTGTAAATCTGTGAAACCTACAAATCAGATTTTGAAACCCCCTATGGGGCATCAGATGAAAACAGAACGCCCATTCCAGCGTATCTATATGGATCTTTTAGGTCCATATCCACGAACTAGGCAGGGCAATAGTATGGTTTTTGTAGCTTTAGACCACTTCACAAAATATATTTTTCTCAAACCACTGAAAAAGGCAACCTCGGCGGCTATTATATCTTACGTTGAGGAAAATATTTTTCACCAGTTTGGGGTGGCACAATATATACATACGGATAATGGCAAACAATTTGTATCATCTCAAATGGTTGATTTTCTAAAGGCCTATGGCATAACGCATATAAAAACAGCCTTATATTCTCCACAGGCTAATTGTTCTGAACGAACCAACCGCGAATTTTTAGTAAAATTGAGGGTTATGATAAAAGAGAAACAATCTAACTGGGACCAATATGTGTCAAAGATAGCCAGTATTTTACGAAGTGACTACCACGAATCTTTGAAGTGTTCTCCTTATTTTGGCTTATTTGGGACCAATATGGTACAGCATGGGTCTGCATACCCCATCTTAGAACGATTAGAATCGATACAGGACAACCAGATAAACTTTGTACCTAATGACACCAAAATTGGCATGATACACGACAAAATTCGCGAAAATTTGATCATAGCGCACGAAAAAGCTTCAAAAGTTTACAATATACGATGCAAGGATATTCAGTTTAAGGAAGGGCAGGAAGTATTCAGGAAAAATCGTACCCAAAGTGACTTAATCAAAGGTGTCAATGCGAAATTATTACCACCATATCTGAAATGTAGAATACGCAAAAGGCAGGGATCTTCACTTTACCATTTAGAAACCTTAAATGGCAAATATATTGGCCTTTTTCACGCTAAAGACATAAAAGCGATTTAATTTCTGAACTTGAATGGTGATATTAGCCCGGCTATTTGGAATCTCAGGGTGTAGTCGAGCCCCACAAAAAAAAAAAAAACTATTTTTCCTTATTTCCAACCTCAGCATTTCGGTTTTCAAAGAAGGTTTGTTACAGTTTTTTAGTCCAATTTTTTTATCTACATAGAACAAAATATATCTATAAAAATTTTTGAGGCGTGTGTCCAACACTAAAAATTTCCATAATTACGTATTTTTATTTCAATGAAAATAATGAACATTTATTAAATAAAAATTCAAAAATAACGCTCTGCAGGTATCTATCTATCTAATCAGTGTAAATGATTAGCATCAACTGTTCCGAAGATGAAATATCATATGATTGGTCAAATGTCATTCATAAATAACTCGTGTTCCGGTTCGTTCTTTCCTCTTTTACACGTCAAAGTATAAACTTCTATATTTTTCTTACTCAAAAGTTTACGATTGCCGAGCTGTGAAGTTAATTAAAACAGAAAAGTATTAATTCAAAGCAATCCACTTGTGGTTAAGATATACACAAATTTTAAGCTGCAAAAAATTAAACTTTATCACGCGAGTTAAAGGAATTTTAAGGTATTTTTTTGTTAAAGAATGAATTATGGACATTTCATTTTTCATTGGATAATATTTTTTCCGTACAGTATGTGGTCCAAAGATTTATGTCTTTGGGTAACCCAAACTCAAAGTGATCGCCTGCATTGATGTAAAACAATAAGCGCAAAAAAATACGAATTAATACCCAAGCAAGATAAAATTTTGGAAGTGATACGCCAATTATTTCTTACCACTTTTTTTGGAAAATCAAAAAAAAAAATCTATACAAAAATACCTGAAAATTATAAAATTGTCAAGGCCATCTATAGGCCCAAGGCCTTCCTGCCCTTAAAATTGAAATTCCAAATAATTGTCTTGTTGTGGAGAAGTAACAAAATTGCCAAAAAAATTGGATATTGCGTATTACCTTTTAACCCATATTGACCCAACGTTCGATTTTTCGAACACTATTTTAATACCTTTTCCTCGATTTTTTTCGTAATGTTTTTGATAATATAACAAACATTAATTCACTGTAGATTAAATTTTGATACCTCATCTATACGATTCAATTTTTTTTTCAAGTCCAGTTGGATATTTTAACTCTTTTGGCACCGTTTTAAAAATCTTATTTTTTGTTATAATATTGCTCGGCGGTTAATTCTACCAAAATCCACAAAATTTCAAAAATTAATGATGCAGTTTTCTTTAAAATTGTTTAAATTATTTGTAATAATCGTTAAGCTGTGAAAAATGTTTGATATCTACGAACAATCTATTGATGTATGCGAGTGTTCGATTAATCGAACACTGGGCACTATTTAGCATTTTGCGTTCTAAGTTTTGTTTATGATTTTCGTTAGCTTTTTTCTTTTTTGGCGGTTGCTTCTAGATTATATTAATCAGTTTGTTCTGTTATTCTTCTATGTTAAGAATGTCAAATGTCAAATATAAACGTTTATGACAGAAAGAGCTGAAATTCGTAACGGTATTATAGAAAAAGAAGAAAGTGAACAAGTGTTTTGGTTTCTATTGTGATTTGATACTACAAATAAAATTTTACTTTGTCGCTGGCAAGACAATAAGGAAGTAACCATTGCGAATAATTTTGATCAAGTAGTTCCAACGACATCAGTAAAAAGGTGGAAGAAACAAACATTCGAAAAAATGAGGCGACTATAGAGCCAGGTCGATTTGTGAACTACAATCCACCCCACCTATTAAAAGAATATAATTGTGGAATGAGCGCAGTTGACATTCACGACAACGTAGTTCAAAACTACAGCGTTTCCATTATGCACAAAAAATGGTATTGGCCATTATGGATTTGGATGCTAAATTCAGCTTGAGTCAATAACATACTTGGAAACTTGCATGTTTTATAAACCGGTATGAAAACAAACCAATTACACCACAAAAGGATGTTAGAGTAGATATTGCGTACGCCCTATTGATGACGGGTGAAGTACAAGAACAATCTGAATTTCAATACAACCTGGATGATTCTGTTAGCGGACAGCCGGAAAATCTTCCCCTAATAAAAAGGAAACATCTCATTGCGAAAATCGCAGAAAATAAAAACGTCGATGCAAGCACTGCCATAAACCAGTTTCTTTTTTATGTAAGCGATGTAATATTCCACTTCATATAAATTGTTTTGAAATATATCACAAATAGTAAGATAAATAATTAGCTTATTTTACATTATCTTTTTTAAATTTTTTACATTTTTAATATTGGAAAGAAAATAAAAATAAAACACTATAAAAAAACTAAGATTTTATTTTGTTTTATTACAACATGACATCAAGCCTTACAAACTCTAAAAATAATTGAGTTAAACTATAATAAAATTCTGATAAAAAATCATAATAATGTTTTTATTACATACTTTGTAAAAATGCTAAATACTGCCCAGTGTTCGATTATTCGAACACCCTATATCTCAAAAACTAAAATTCTAAGAAAAAATCTGATGCCAGATTTGAAGTTTTTGGAACAAATTACCCTAGTATACGAAATTTGGTGAAAAAAATCGAAAAAAAAATTCGCTTGGGCGTTAATGGGTTAATTTGGAGATCAATGAACATAAAAGAAGAATGAAAGTCTTCTCATAATTTACACCAACAACTACGCAGCATGTGCATTCCATTCAACACAAACAATTTACCCTATAGTTTGATTAAGTCAATGCTCTGTTCCGAATGGAGTCGGAAGAGAATTGAGAAACTACTCTGCTAAGTTTTCTTTTTTTTTACATCTGCTATGTTAAATTTTATGAATTAAAACTAACATTAATTGTAACATAATTTAAGCTCTCTCATCTTAGTGTAACATTTAAGTTTGATAGTCATTGCTTTAATGGCTTAAGTGATATTTATACTTAACATAATATTCTTTCATAACAAAGAAACAAACAAAACAACAAAAAGTGCATGACTGAATTTACTATGTAAATTCTTTACATAGCCCTGAATCATAATGGATTGTAGGGATACCTATGTTGAAGAAATTACATTGAAATTACATGAAATTAATGATATGATTACATTTGGTGGCATATTTTATTTACATCTATATTTTGAAATCTTTTACAGAACACGTATGGATTGAGCTCAATACATCGTTGAAAGCAATATGATATTTGAAGATTTTGTTTTTGCCCATATCATGTCCATCTATTACAGATCATCGCTATCCTCAACAGAGGATCTAAAAATGTAAGTCAAGCGCTTTATTTTTTTACATTTAACAAATTGGTTATATGAATTAACATACATTTTGGTATATAGAAATATACGTTCGATTAAATTCTTATTTTGGGAATTCATACATAAAATATAACGACATTTATTGTTAGGTTTAAAAATGAATTATTTTAATAAATGTGTATAAATTTGAATTGTACAGAAATGAGATAAATTTCTTCTAATTGGGAATGGTGTATTGCAAGGTAATATGTAATGAGGTAAAGTAAATTTATTCAAAACAGTTTAGGGAAATGAATAATAAAATATTTCGGGCGCGTAATTCATTTAGAGTAGAGGGTGGGTTTTGATAAAAGCGTCCTGGCGATAAAAACAGCTTTCGCCCATATACAGATATATACCAAATGTCATCGGTTGCGGGTTATTTCGATTTTTTCATATTTAGGCCAAAATGATTTTAAGTCTTAGAATGTATATATTTTTGATTTCTGTTGTTGCTAAGAATCCTTTTAGTTAGGTCAAGGACCCTCCCCGATCCGGCGAGCTAAGCCCCATTTTTCTTACATTCTAAGCTCGACCAGCAAAAAGGAAAACTGTTTAAATATTTTAAGAACATAAGGCAACAACCGGGAACTTATCAGCCAACCTGTTATGTAACTTAAACTTAATCCTATCATCTTCGTGTTTGAAGATATTTCAATTAAAAAATATTGGCATAAATTAATTTCATGATTAAACAAGAACATTTTTTCTGTGTATATTTCATTGTCAGATTAGACGGGAAGTGCTTATAATTCCGAATATTTATTTGTTCGGAATTTTTAAATAATTAAACGCCAATTGATGTTTGAAGAACAGTCAGGAGTCAGTTGTGTCAGGCATACCAATATCTGCTATCAATAACATTAAATTTCTTTTTGCAATATTTTTTGTTTTACAGAACGGCCAAGGTATGATTACCATATTTTTATCAATTATTGTGGCATTTTTTGCATGTCTACTGATCGAGTATCCACTTGGCCAACTAATTGATGCCCTTATGATAAATCTAAAGCAAAGGCCAAGAAATGAGATTGCCTCAACACTTAAAATAGCCAAGAAATATGATGAAAAACGCAGGAAGATGGGAACTTGGATCCCATCTCTCTTCTCTTCCAAATCAAACTCAAGCCACGAGTGTTCAGGTAGCAGCAAACAAACAGGTAATTAAATATTTTGTCAATTTCTTTATTTCATTTATTTAATCAATATCTTTATTTACTTCCGGTATCAACTGCAAAAACGAATTATAATTTCTCATTATCACAATATTTTAAAATTTGGATTACATTCTTTTTTCTTATTAAGTCATCCATTATTCAAATTGCAATTGCAATGAAAATGTACTAAAAAGTACTAAAATCACATTTTCGATTGAAAAACTTTTATATACCAAAAAAGGTTCTCGCGGAATAATTTCAAAATTATTCCGCTCAAGCGGATATACAATGCATTTCTCTGATATAAAGTATTTTTCCTTGCGCAAAAGTCGATAAACTTTACAAAGAAGTCGTTTTGTCCTTATAGTTAAGTGGATTGACTTAAAATTGGGTATACTAACATGTAAGAAAATTTCGGTTTACTAAGGTCAACTTCAAAATTAATGAACTCATCTGTAAATTTGTTCACTTTTAACCATAGCATAAGTTTTACTCGTAGTCGGGTCTGAATTTGGAAATTAAAGTTGTCATTCACACGTTTTTAATGGACTTTTAATGCACATGAAGAAAAAATTTCTCAATTAAAATTTGATTCTTAGAATCAAGTACTCAAAACCCAAGTTTAAAAGAGAATTGTGTCTTCAATGTGTCCTTACATCAATTCTCGGCATCTTTGGCTCGGAACCAATACAAAAGTCACTAGTGTAAGGACAAAGTCTTTGGAACCACGCATGATTTTTTCAGTGTAGTGTATTGAGAAGTAGTGTAGACAAGCGTTAAACAATTAAAAAAAAAAAAACAAATATATACGGCCGTAAGTTCGGCCAGGCCGAATCTCCCTCCACCATGGATTGCGTAGAAACTTCTACGAAAGACTGCCATGGACAATCGAATTACTTGGGTTGTGTTATCTTAAAACTTCTTAACATCGTTTTCTAAATTGTGAGTTAGTCCATACTAGAGGTGTGCACGTGACACGAAATTGTCGTGACTCACGAAAACTTTAGTGACTCACACGTGAGTCGTGAGTCACGCTAAGGAAAACGACGTGAATATGCGTGAGCGTGATTAACCAACCAAATGTCGTGCGTGACCGTGATTCGAATTTCGGAAAAACACGCTCACGAAAATAATCCCGCTTACGAATATAAAATGCTTAGGGGTTGAATTCATTTATAATTTTTGTGATATCCTAGATGTTAAGAGTTTTATAACGCTCTCGATTTTAATCATACTCATGTTTTCAGTCAGTTTTCAGTAGGTAAATTACTCATAAAATTATTCGTGAGTCACGAAATTTTTCGTAGTGAGCCAGAATTGAAATATGGAGGTCGCTTATATGGGGGCTATATACAATTATGAACTTGATATGGACCAATTTTTGTATGATTGGGGATCGATTTATCTGATGGCTATATATAACTATAGACCGATATGGACCTAGTTAGGCATGGTTGTTAACGGCCATATACTAGCACAATGTACCAAATTTCAACTGACTCGTATGAAATTTGCTCCTCCAAGAGGCTCCAAAACCAAATCTCGGGATCGGTTTATATGGGAGCTATATATGATTATGGACTGATATGGATCACTTTTGGCATAGTTTTTAAATATCATATACTACCACCACGTACCAAATTTCAACCAGATCGGATGAATTTTGCTTCTCCAAAATGCACCGTAGGTCAAATCTGGGGATCGGTTTATATGGGGGCTATATATAATTATGGACTGATATGAATTAATTCCTGCATTGTTTTTGGATACCATATACTAACTTCAGGTACCAAATTTCAACCGAATCGGATGAATTTTGCTCTTCCAAGAGGCTCCGGAGGTCAAATCTGGGGATCGGTTGATAATTATGGACCGATTTCGACCAATTTTTGCATGGATGTTTGAGGCCATATATTTACACCACGTACAAAATTTCAACTGAATCAGATGAATTTTGGTCTTCCAAGAGGCTCCGGAGGTCAAATCTGGTGATCGGTTTATATGGGGGCTATATATAATTATGGACCGATGTGGACCAATTTTTGCATGGTCATTAGAGACCATATATTAACACCATGTACAAAATTTCAGCCGGATCGGATGAAATTTGCTTCTCTTAGAGGCTCCGCAAGCCAAATTTGAGGGTCCGTTTATATGGGGGCCATACGTAAAAGTGGACCGATATGGACCAATTTTTGCATGGTTGTTAGAGACCGATATGGCCCATTTGCAATACCATCCGGCCTACATCAATAATAACTACTTGTGCAAAGTTTCAAGTCGATAGCTTGTTTCGTTCGGAAGTTAGCGTGATTTCAACAGACGGACGGAATTTCACCACGACCCAGAATATATATACTTTATGGGGTCTTAGAGTAATATTTCGATGTCTTACAGACGGATTGACAAAGTTAATATACCCCCCATCTTATGGTGGAGGGTATAAAAATAATTAAGCTCATTATTAGCGACAATTTAATGTCGAAAGTTTCTTTGGTTGTAAAACAATGACAAATTTCGTTCTTTCGGTGTACCTAGCTTTATTCTCACAGAAGCACATATCAAAATTTTATTACGGACATGTAATCGCAATTTGTAATAGATATTACATACCAGGTTTTATGATTAAATTCGTCTTGATCATCTAATGAAAAAGTAGACCTAAATATTGATTATATTAATAATTCTAAAATATTTTTTTTTTTAAATAAATTTTAACTTTTTTTCCATTTTCAGATTTGCAAAAAGAACAAAAGAAAGATCATTAACATGGGAAAAGTAAAAATATTTGATGAGTACCTATATTTAGGATTTAAGTGTGACTTTGTTAAGTTTTGTTAAATAAAATGGCTCGAATTGTTAATTGTCTATTAATTTCGATTTCATTCGTTCATTTCATTTCATTTCATTTATTTATTGGCATAATAATACAACAAGTATGAACTTATAGGCTGTACTACAAAATGATTGGACATTACAGAATTATTTGCTAGAACATAAAAAATACCTAAAAGAAAATATAATTATAATTTGTTTTAAAATTGACAAAGAATTTAATAGAAAATAAAAATATACATATATTATTTTTTTTTTATTAAAGTGCTTAGTCATGCACTAAACTAATAAAACAGCTAAAAAAATTAAAACAATAATAAAAATAAGAACATAAAAACAGTCATACACACAAATACGATTTTTTTGCAAAATTAAAATTTGAGAAAAAACAAGTATATACGGCCGTAAATTCGGCCAGGCCGAATCTTATGTACCCTCCATCATGGATTGCATAGAAACTTTTACCAAAGACTGTTTTCTATAGCAATAAAATTTGACAAAATTTTCTATAGAAATAACATTTTGACAAAATTTTCAATAGAAATAAAATCTTGATACAATTTTGAATAGTAATAAAATTTGACAAAATTTTCGCGACAAATTTCATACGAACACCCAAAAAAAGTGAACCCACCATGGAAGAAAATATAGGTTTATTTTAGAAAATTTTAACTAAAATAATTTTCTAATTGCAACATGTTACAAATAAGTTTATAATTTTTGTCAAATTGATGAAAATTTATTAAAAATAATTAATTTTTTTCTGGTATGTAAGAAAATTTCATATTTTGGAAGAAAAAATTGGATTTAAAAATTGTTAAAATGTCTTTAGCGCTGTACGAAGTTCAAGACAGGTACAATTTTAGTAAAATTTACTCATTTGAGAGAATTATGAACTCAATTTAAGCAAACTTCTGCCATTTTAGGAAAATATGAACTAATTTATTTTTTAGTAAAAATGTGCACTATATTTGTATACAACTTTTTTTCATATTTTTAGTTCACATCATTAAATTTATCAAAAAATTATTCAAATAAGGAACATTTGCTCATATTGTGCAAAATCTAACTAAAATCAACTAATCTTCATGAACTAAAATAAAGTTTAGTTGGCATCAGAGCCCCTTTTTTCTGGGTGAAGGATATTTAATATTAGTGATCTAGAATTTCATTCTGAAAATGAAGATAAAATTGAACGAATTCTCCAATACAACAATTTCCCACAGCGAACGATATTTCAACTTTTATCGAAAGTAAAAGCCAACCAGCATAACAACCAAAAATTGACTAATGATAAGTATTCAAAATTATACAAACCAGTGACGTATATACCAAACTTCTGCGAGAGACTGTGGAAGTCTAATATATACAATAAAGAAAAATACCAACTCGCGTTAAAAACTACTAATACAGTAAACGGATTATTTAGTAAAACCAAAACAAAAATTAAGAATGAAGTCCAACACAACGTAGTATATAAGATAAAATGCAACGGTGACAAATCCAACTTATGCCAAAAGTTATATATTGGTACAACAATGACAAAATTAAAAACAAGATTGTCTTCACATAAATCGGAATTAAAAACAACAGACAAGCCAATGGAACAAAAACAGCACTTGCGGCCCACTGTACTTTGACTGGTCACAAACCTAACTTAAACGACGTAGAAATCCTAAGCAAGGAAAACAACTACAGACGAAGATTTACTCTGGGGATGTTACACATCATTAACACTCCAATTAACGAGAGAATAAATTATAAGAAAGATATTGAGAACTGCGCGAGAATATATCGGCATACGATACAAAAACACAAGAGAAAGTAATCACCAGTAGAAAACCAGACAGCGAAGTAACAAGACAGCGGAGAAAATGTAATTAATTTTTGTACAATTTTGTTATTGAAAACGGTTATGACGAAGTCAACCGAAATATCGGAAAAAAACAAGAAACCAACAATTTCAAGTTTAATTTATAGATCTATAGCCCGGATTATGAGATAAAAAAAGAAATAAAATTTTGACAACATTTTCTATAGAAATAAAATCTTGACACAATTTTGTATAGTAATAAAATGTTGACAAAATTTTCTATAAAAATAAAATTTTGACAAAATTTTCTATAGAAATAAAATCTTGACAAAATTTTCTATAGTAATAAAATTTTGACAAAATTTTCTATAGAAGTAAAATTTTGGTAGATTATTTTTGGGGATCGGCTATATATAACTATAGACCGATATGGACCAATTTTGGCATGGTTGTTAGCGGCCATACACCAGCTCAATGTACCAAATTTCACCACGTACCAAATTTCAACCGCGTCGGATGAATTTTGCTCCTCCAATAGCTCCGGAAGTCAAATATGGGGATCGGTTCAAATGGGGGTTATATATAATTAAGACCGGTATGGACAAATTCCTGCGTGGTTGTCAGAGACCATATACTAACACCACGTACCAAATTTCAACCGCATCGGATGAAATTTGCTCATCCATGAGGCTACGGAGGTCAAATCTGTGGATCGGTTTATATGAGGGCTATATATATTTATGTACCGATGTGAATCAATTTTTCTATGGTTGTTAGAGACCATATACTAACACCAGCCGGATCGGATGAAATTTACTTCTCTTAGAAGCTCCGCAAGCCAAATCGGGGGATCGGTTTATATGGGGGCTCTATATAATTGAGGATCGATGTGGATCATTTTGTTCATAGTTGTTAAGGACCATATACTTACACCATGTACCAAATTTCAGCCGGATCGGAGGAAATTTGCTTCTCTTAGAGGCTCCGCAAGCCAAATCTGGGGATCGGTTTATATAGGGGCTATATATGATTATGGACCGATATGGGCCAATTTTTGCATGGTTGCATGGTTGAAATTTGCTTCTCTTAGAGGTTCCGCAAGCTAAATCTGGGGATCGGTTTATATGGGGGCTATATATAATTATGGACCGATTTGGACCAATTTTTGCATGGTTGTTAGAGATCTACTAACCTACTAACACCATGTACAAAATTTCAAACTGAATAGGATGAATTTTGCTCCTCCAAGAGGCTCCGCAAGCCACATCTGAGCGTCGGTTTTTATGGGGGCTATACGTAAAAGTGGTTCGATATGGCCCATTTGCAATACCATCTGACCTACATCAATGACAACTACTTGCGCCAAGTTTTAAGTCGATAGCTTGTTTCGTTCGGAAGTTAGCGGGATTTCAACAGACGGACGGACATGCTTAGATCGACTCAGAATTTCATCACGACCCGGAATATATATACTTTATGGGGTCTTAGAGCAATACTTCGATGTGTTACAAACGGAATGACAAAGTTAATATACCTCCCATCCTATGGTAGAGGTTATAAAAAGAATTAAATCAATCCATAAAGGTAAAGTAACATCTTATTTCCCTCTTGAATTGAGGGAATAAGTTCTGCGTTCGCAGACTTAATGGTATATTAGTCCACAGTCGTACAGCAATTATAAAATATTGTCGATCTGAAACCAAATGAAGGGATCTAAAAGGTTTCAAACATCGTAGTCTCGGAGATTGCGTAAACATTAATCGTTCAAACAAATATTTTGGCTCAGAGTAATGAATAATTTTATGTAACGATTGAACGACATACTATAAAAATCTTTCGCATAGCATGATATACTCTGAAACCTGCTAACCATTTAATTTTATCGGAGGTAGAGCATTGATATCGCACCCGTTTCTGGAGACTACTAAGCACTTAGTATTCAAGGGATTTAATTTGAGACAATTGCATGCAGCCCATCTATGTACTCGTTGCAGGTTCCTATTTATGTTTTCAATACACGAAGCAAAATTCGAGTCATCACACGAAAAGCATAGCTGAACATCATCAGCATACTCGTATATGTGAATTACAATTTTTTCCACATTCAAAGAGTTTTGTTAATCATGACAGCAAACAAATTTGATAAAATAATAGTTTAGTCTGCTTAAAAAGCTCAGCAAAAACTGGGTAACCATTTTTCCATGATTCCTCCAAAACATACCATTGTTTTTAAAATTGTATAATACTATCATTTATACTGCAAAATTACATAATAGAATATAGCCAAGCCTTGGAGTAGAGTATACACAAAAAAAACACTATAATTCAATCACGAAAATAAAAATTTTTTAATTGAAATGTCTTCAGTCACAAAAATGGTTACTCATTAAAAATAAATATTTGATAAAAAACTTAATTGATTTGATATGAAAATTTCAATTAATTTTTTAATTGATTCAATTAAAAATTTTATTGATGTTGATTAAAAAATTCAATTAGTTTTTTAATTGATTCAAATAATTATTTAGTTAAACTTTAATACAATTTCCAATTCGTTTTTTAATTAAATCAGTTGAACAATTTATTGAGTTTTGCAATCAACATCAATTAATTATTTAATTAAATTGTTAATTGGAACAATTAATTGTTTAATAAATACCGCAAACATTCTCCCTCATATTCTTAACCAATTTTGTGCTCTTAGTTTGATCAAAACATTGATTGTATCAATTATTATTTTAAGTAAAGTCGTACCTATTTTCAGTCACTTTCTTATACCTTTGAAATGGACATTCATACAAAGACTATAGCTGGTATTATATAGGTTTCTTTTTTGTACTTTTTCTCTCCATAGATTTTATAAGCTAACAAGTGAGTAAAGTAGAAAGTCGGGCGGGGCCGACTATATCATACCCTAAACCACCCCCAGTGAAGTAGTAAACATAAGCATTTGGGGGTATCATTGGTATAGGTTTGGGAGATGAACCGCATTTCCTTATTTATGAAGATTAAGGAGTACATGTTTATTGCAATTTTATCACAATCTGAACAAAAACGCCTGATATTAGGAGCTATACGTGGTTTTACACCTACAGAGTTAGGCTAGATTAGGTATAGTGGCAGCCTGATATATCAGGCTCATTAACCTGTTCAGTCCATTGTGATACCTCAGTGGTGAACTTCTCTCTTATCACCACTTCTCTCTTGCACCACTGTGGATCCCACCTACAGAATTAGTAGGTCACTAATATTAAGTCAATTATTAAAAAAAAAAATAGGAAATCGCTCAATTAGTGTGGATAATGTAGCCAAATTTGTTCAAATCGTGCAATATATTTATGTAAGAGCTATATGTAAGTCTAAGTTCGATCGGCTAATGCATCTAAATTTGAAAGTTGAGTGACATTTGTCAATAAATAAGAGAATTATGGACAAATTTGGGAATATCGAGCTGTGCATATATATGCGGCTATACCTAAATATGAATCGATTTGAATGATATTTTGCAGGTTTGATAGATACCAGAGAAGGTTACCTTGTGGTAAGTTTAAGTAATATCGGTTAATAAATAAGGTCACTATGGTCAAAATTAATTAGGGTCAAATTTTTCAAAATTGGGCGATACATATTTGTGGGAGCTATATCTAAATCTGAACCGATTTAGATGATATTTTGCAGGTTTGATTGATTTACGGTAGATTACCATTTGCTGAACTTGAGTAAGATCGGTTAATAAATGAAGCCACTATGGTCAAAAATAAGGTTCTTAGGGATAAATTTTTGAAAATCGGGCGCTGCATATATATGGGAGCCATATCTAAATCTGAACCGATTTGGACGACATTAAGCAGGTTTGGTTGATACCACAGAAGGTTCCTTTGTGTTAAATTTTAGTAAAATAGGTTGATAAATAAAATAGGTTGATAAGAGTAATAAAGCGCAACGTAACCCCATTTGTCGAAATCGGGCGATACATATATATGGAAGCTATATCTAAATTTGATCCGATTTCTTCCAAATTCAATAGCGTTCATCCTGGTGCCCAAAAACACTTTGTACCGAATTGCATCAAAATCGGTTAATAATTGCGACCGGAATCCTGCGAACAACAAATACATGGACAGACGGACGGACGGACACCAAGAGCTCAACTCAGGAGGTGATTATAAGTCGATTGGTATATATTTTATGGAGTCTAAAATCAATATTTCTGGTAGGCACATTTTTTGGCAGATCAAAGTTATTATACCCTGACCACTATGCATTAGCGTAGCTAGACAATTTCCATAGGGGGGGGGGGGGGGGGGCTATAGCCCCCCTAGCTAAAACTTATAGACTGAACTTATAGATTCAACTAATGTTTTATTTCATAAAATTGAATAAAAAACAAGTATATACGGCCGCAAGTTCGGCCAGGCCGAATCTTATGTACCCACCACCACGGATTGCGTAGAAACTTCTACGAAAGACTGTCATCCACAATCGAATTACTTGGGTTGTGGTATCTTAAAACTTCTTATTCCTGCATGGTTGTTGGATACCATATACTAACATCACGTACCAAATTTCAACCGAATGGGAAAAATTTTGCTCTTCCAAGGGGCTCTGGAGGTCAAATCTGGGGATCGGTTTATATGGGGCCTATATATAATTATGGACCGATATCGACCAATTTTTGAATGGGAGTTTGAGGCCATATATTAACACCACGTACCAAATTTCAACTGAATCAGATGAATTTTGGTCTTCCAAGAGGTTCCGGAGGTCAAATCTGGTGATCGGTTTATATGGGGGCTATATATAATTATGAACCGATGTAGACCAATTTTTGCATGGTTGCTAGAGACCATATACTAACATCACGTACCAAATTTCAGCCGGATCGGATGAAAGTTGCTTCTCTTAGAGGCCTCGCAAGCCAAATCGGGGGATCGGTTTATATGGGGGCTATATATAATTATGGACCGATGTGGACCAATTTTTGCATGGTTATTCGAGACCATATACTAACACCATGTACCAAATTTCAGCCGGATCGGATGAAATTTGCTTCTCTTAGAGGCCTCGCAAGCCAAATCGGGGGATATGTTTATATGGGGGCTATATATAATTATGGACCGATGTGGACCAATTTTTGCATGGTTGTTAAAGATCATATACTGACACCATGTACCAAATTTCCGCCGGATCGGATGAAATTTGCTTCTCTTAGGGGCCTCGCAAGCCAAATCGGGGGATCGGTTTATATGGGGGCTATATATAATTATGGACCGATGTAGACCAATTTTTGCATGGTTATTAGAGACCATATACTAACACCATGTACCGAATTTCAGCCAGATCGGATGAAATTTGCTTCTCTTAGGGGCCTCGCAAGCCAAATCGGGGGATCGGTTTATATGGGGGCTATATATAATTATGGACCGATGTGGACCAATTTTTGCATGGTTGTTAGAGACCATATACTAACACCATATACCAAATTTCAGCCGGATCGGATGAAATTTGCTTCGCTTAGAGGCCTCGCAAGCCAAATTTTGGGGTCCGTTTATATGGGGGCTATACGTAAAAGTGGACCGATATGGCCCATTTGCAATACCATCCGACCTACATCAATAACAACTACTTGTGCCAAGTTTCAAGTCGATAGCTTGTTTCGTTCGGAAGTTAGCGTGATTTCAACAGACGGACGGACGGACGGACGGACATGCTCAGATCGACTCAGAATTTCACCACGACCCAGAATATATATACTTTATGGGGTCTTAGAGCAATATTTCGATTTGTTACAAACGGAATGACAAAGTTAATATACCCCCCATCCTATGGTGGTGGGTATAAAAATAGACAAAATAGTCCAAGACGCGTCCTGAAATGTAAGTTTACTCCGTTCATACGTTTTGATCAGAACTGGGACTGGTCCATACACACCAGGGAGTAGTCCTGTACCAGTTCTGTGGTTGATCCATTTCCCGTAGGATAGTTCCACACTTTTCCCAGCAAAAAATTGAGAGTTGTTCTAAAGGCACAACTTTAGAAGCACTTCCAAAAATGTCTTCACAAAGAAGTTAACTATTTTAACTACACAGGAAGTTTTTTTACTTCATTTTTTTATATTTTAATTTTTTGTTTTCTTTTTTCAAATAGTTTAAAAAAGAGTAAGAATAAATAAAATGGTACAAATTATTCAAATTTTGCAACAAAAATGCTAAATCCATTATGGAAAAATCGATAATATTTGAAAATATTGGAGGGAAAACGTTTCAAACAAGCGTTAGAATGCATTAAAAATCATAAAAAAGCATAAAAATTATTTATTTGGGAAAATATCACAAAATTTTTAATTCGCATACAAAGCACTGAATTCGGATCACACCTTAAGAAGTGATGCAAAATCCTTGCAACGGTTGTTGAAACAGTGGACATTCGTTCTATGACAAGTTCATATTACATTCATCGCTTCTCCGCCAATTTTGTACCACTTCCAGACCCAAAAAGAACATTTTCACTTCTTTTTTGGCAACACTTTTTTGGTGCATTATTAAGATATTAATTTATGAAAGAATAGTTTTAATATAAATTACTATTTTTTATTCAACTAAATCATAAGCAGTGTTGCCAATTTGGTGCTTTTAACACCAAATTTAGTGCTTTTTGATTTCTAAAAAGCACCAAATTGCCTTTTTGGTGCCTTTTCAAAAAAAGCACCAACTTGGTGCTTTCTGGCATTTTCATTTAGTGCTTTTGGTGCTTTTTTTTTATTTTGAACAGTATTAAGTTTAATTGATACAAAAATTTTGATTAGACTGTCAAGAGCCGAAGAAACCGAAATTTATTGCCAAATATAGAATTTGATTGTTAGGAAGTTGGTATTGATTATTTTTTAATTAATATTGTTATTTAGGGTATTCTGTAGGAACGTCGAGCGATGAGTGTCGAATTTTTGAATTTGGTAAAGATGTCATTAAAAACGTTTGTATTAAATTCAAAAAAGCACGCACAACTGAAATAAGCAATAGACTCTTTCCATATATTAATATTTTGAAAGGTGAAAAACATCACTGATCAAAATGAATTGGACGAAAGCATTAAAACTGATCAAGGTGTATACTTGAATAGCGGTTCATAATGGTGAGTACTAAGTTTGAGTGTTGTCGCTAAAGTGAAAACTATTTCAGTAAAAATGGGCATACAATTATGCATATTTGCTGCAAATTTTATTATAACTTGATGGGGAATAACCAAAAGCAAATTTTCACAAAGTTTGCTAAAATGACTATTTTAGCGGCTAAACTCGATCTTAATACCCCTCTTAATACATCTTCGGAAGTTTTTTTTTTAGTAGAGCATTTAATTTTCGATTTTGTGGTGGAAGGTGGTATGTTAGAATTTATAATATTTTTTTTTGGTGCTTTTTGGCCTTGGGGAGTTGGCAACACTGATCATAAGTTCAACCACAGCATTATTTCATAAATATCAGACTTCTACCACAACCCAAGTAATTCGATTGTGCATGAAAGTCTTTAGTGGAACTTTGTGCGTTGTACGAGTATATACTTGTTTAATTTTTATAAAAATGTAAAATCGTAAATAGGTTTTGAAATTCTGGGGGGGGGGCTAAAATTTTTCTATGGGGGTCTAAGCCCCCTCCCCAGAGGCCTTCCTACGCTTATGCCACTATGTGGTTTAGGGTATAAAAAGCGCTTATTATCGTAAGGTCATTTGGTCACAATACCGGAATCAGGTTTCCAGAACAAACTCATATAGCTCTTCAACTAATTGAGGTAGGTCCTGATGTTAGTACAAGTTTATTTTAATAGTGAAAGGATTAATTGACTTTGTGTTTCTATTTGGATTTAAAAAATGATTGTCTCCTTTATTAATAATTGAAAAAATTCAATCATTTTTTTTCTTAACTGACGTAGTCTTCGGAGTTTCAATGACCTAATTGACGTAATATTTCAAGTTTGATTAAAAATTTTACTCACTTTACTCACTTGTATCAACTAATTTTTCAATAGAAAAAGTTTTCAGCTTCAATATTTTGGTGATATTTTTTTTTTCTGTAAACCCAGAAAACACTCTCATTATCCGGTAATCTTGCAGGTAATCCTAATCAAAAAGTAGTAACCACCAATAAATTGTAATCGACCAGATTATGTTTTTATAAGCATGTCCTAGGACGAAAGAACTTCAATCCGGGTATGACGTCGACCATGAAATAAGTAGGAATATGTAATCTCTTATTCGTAGATATACCCAAGTTTAAAAAATAACCACTTATTGTCTCAGGTAACCAAATCTCGAAAGTAATTACTACACAGATTACAATGGATCAAAATATGGGGAATAATTGCCGCAATGCTGTAAGATGAACAATATATAATATGATAAGGTAATTAATTTAAAACACAATTATTATATTTGTGAAGAAGTTTCCTAAATGGAAAATATACCCTCCACCAAAGGATGGGGGGTATATTACCTTTGTCATTCCGTTTGTAACACATCGAAATATTGCTCTAAGACCCCATAAAGTATATATTTTCTGGGTCGTGGTAAAATTCTGAGTCGATCTAAGCATGTCCGTCCGTCTGTTGAAATCACGCTAACTTCTGAACGAAACAAGCTATCGACTTGAAACTTGGCACAAGTAGTTGTTATTGATGTAGGTCGGATGGTATTGCAAATGGGTCATATCGGTCCACTTTTACGTATAGGCCCCATATAAACGGACCCCCAAATTTAGCTTGCAGAGCCTATAAGAGAAGCATATTTCATCCGATCTGGCTAAAATTTGGTACATGGTGTTGGTATATGGTCTCTAACACCCATGCACAAATTGGTCCATATCGGTGCATAATTATATATAGCCCCCATATAAACCGATCCCCAGATTTGAACTCTGTAGCCTCTTAGAGGAGCAAAATTCATCCGATCCGGTTGAAATTTGGTACGTGGTGTTAGTATATGGTCTCTAAACACCATGCAAAAATTGGTCCATATCGGTCCATAATTATATATAGTCCCCATATAAACCGATTCCGAGATTTGGTTTGTGGATCCTCTAAGAGAAGCAAATTTCATCCGATACGGCTGAAATTTGGTACATGGTATTAGTATATGGTCTCTAACAACCATGCAAAAATTGGTCCATATCGGTCCATAATTATATATAGCCCCCCATATAAACCGATCCCCCGATTTGGCTTGGGGAGCCTCAAAGGGAAGCAAATTTCATCCGATCCGGCTTAAATTTGGCACATGATGTTAGTATATGGTCTCTAACAACCATGCAAAAATTGGTCCGTATCTGTCCATAATTATATATAGCCCCCATATAAACCGATCCCCAGATTTGGCTTGCGGAGCCTCTAAGAGAAGCAAATTTCAACCATGCAACCATGCAAAAATTGGCCCATATCGGTCCATAATTATATATAGCCCTTATATAAACCGATCCCCAGATTTGACCTCCGCAGCCTCTTGGAGGAGCAAAATTCATCTGATCCGGTTCAAATTTGGAACGTTGTTTAGTACATGGCCGCTAACAACCATACCAAAATTGGTCCATATCGGTCTGTAGTTATATGTAGCCGATCTCCAATTATACAAAAATTGGTCCATATCGGTTTGTCAAAATTTTATTTCTATAGAAAATTTTGTGAAAATTTTATTTCTATAGAAAATTTTGTTAAAATTTTATTTCTATAGAAAATTTTGTCAAAATTTTATTTCTATAGAAAATTTTAACAAACTGAATTATATGCGTATTTAATCGATACCATGTATGGACTTACATACAATTTAGAAGGCGGTGTTAGGAGGTTTTAAGATACCTTGCCATCGGCAAGCGTTACCGCAACTTAAGTAATTCGATTGTAAATGGCAATGTTTAGAAGAAGTTTCTACGCAATCCATGGTGGAGGGTACATAAGCTTCTGCCTGGCCGAACTTACGGCCGTATATATTTGTTTTTTTTTTTTTTTTGATTTTTTGAAGCAAAAATTTAATAATTACACTTAATAATAATTTATTATATTCTATCACCACAAATTACCGAGAAGAATTTATTATTGTCATAATTAGTTTATTATTATAACTCATCGTTTATAATTCCCACTGTATTGCAACGTATAATGACAGTTTTACTACTACAAATGCAAATTGTAATGAGTTGTAATTACCTAGTTTTTGCTGAGTATTGTGTTGGATTACACAACAGCAAGTCTGGGTTCAATTCCTCCTGGCGTCATAGAGTATTTCAAAGTACAAATTGCATCATAAATATACAAACCATACTACTTCGAAAACAAAAACCATACTACTACAGATCTATTATAATTGAAAGAAACCCTTTTACCAATTTTTAGATACCATCTTAGATCCTTCAAATTTATTGGGAACTATATAAACCTAACAAAAAAGAGCTTTCACAAACGTAGTTTGGATCCCAAATTTATGATCCGCAACTAGTGCAAACTTGGATCATATCCAATGAATTTTACCTGGGCTTGTCATAGGATGGAAGTACCCCATTTTTGGATCCTTTGCCTTGCTTTAAAAGTTGTGCCTTGGATGTTCATTTGGATAAAGAAATTTAGAAAACCAAAAACAAACATTTTTTTCCAATTTTACTTTTTATTATACCCTGCGCCACAGTGTGGAACAGGCTATTATAACACAGCAAAAAAACACGACGCCACAAAAGTAGTGAAAATTTGCCTTTTGGATACGGAAGTGGTGCAAAATTGGCGCAGACGCGATGAATTGCATGTGGGCTTACCATAGGATGGATGTCCACCATTTTAATAGCCGTCGCACTGAATTTGCATCACTTCTTAAGGTGTAATCCGGATTGGATGTAAATTGGGAAATTTTGTGATATTTTGCAACTAAATCATTTTGATCACTTTCTATGATTTTTAATGCATTCTAACGCTTGTCTGAAACGTTTCACCTAAAATATTTTCAAAAATTCGCATTTAGCACTTTTTTCGACAAAATTTAAACAATTTGTAGCATTTGATTATTTCTTACTCTGTTCTTAACCTATTTGAAACAAAAAAAATTAAATTATCCGTTAAAAATGTGAAAAAAAGCGATTTTTAAAAAATTTAATGAAAAGAACTTCCTGTGTAGTTAAAATAAAGACAATTTTGGGAGGGCATTTTTGAAAGTGCTTCTAAAATTGTGCCTTTAGAAGAACTTCCAATTTGTATACCCTCCACCATAGGATGGGGGGTATATAGTAACTTTGTCACTCCGTTTGTAACACATCGAAATATTGCTCTAAGACCCCATAAAGTATATATATTCTGGGTCTTGGTGAAATTCTGAGTCGATCTAATCATGTCCGTCCGTCTGTTGAAATCACGCTAACTTCCGAACGAAACAAGCTATCGACTTGAAACTTGGCACAAGTAGTTGTTATTGATGTAGGTCGGACTGTATTGTAAATGGGCCATATCCGTCCACTTTTACGTATAGCCCCCATATAAACGGACCTCCAGATTTTGCTTGCGGATCCTCTAAGAGAATCAAATTTCATCCGATCCAGCTGAAATTTGGTACGTGGTGTTAGTATATGGTCTCTAAAAACCATGAAAAAATTGGTTCACATCGGTCCATAATTATATATAGCCCCCATATAAACCGATCCCCAGATTTGACCTCCGGAGCCTCGTGGAAGAGCAAAATTCATCCGATCCGGCTGAAATTTGGTACATGGTGTTAGTATATGGTCTCTAAAAACCATGAAAAAATTGGTTCACATCGGTCCATAATTATATATAGCCCCCATATAAACCGATCCCCAGATTTGACCTCCGGAGCCTCGTGGAAGAGCAAAATTCATCTGATTCATCTGAAATTTGGTACGTTGTGTTAGTATATGGTCTCTAACAACCAAGCAGGAATTGGTCCACATTGGTCCATAATTATAGCCCCCATATAAACCGATTCCCAGATTTCACTTGAGGAGCCTCTAAGAGAAGCAAATTTCATCCCATACGGCTGAAATTTGGTACATGGTATTAGTATATGGTCTCTAACAACCATGCAAAAATTGGTCCGTATCGGTCCATAATTATATATAGCCCCCATATAAACCGATCCCCAGATTTGGCTTGCGAAGCCTCAAAGAGAAGCAACTTTCATCTGATCCGGCTGAAATTTGATACGTGGTGTTTGTATATGGTCTCTAAAAACCATGCAAAAATTGGTCTACATAGGTCCATAATTATATATAGCCCCCATATAAACCGATCCCCCGATTTGGCTTTCGGAGCCTCTAAGAGAAGCAAATTTCATGCGATACGGCAGAAATTTGGTACATGGTGTTAATATATGGCCTCAAACATCCATGCAAAAATTGGTCGAAATCGGTCCATAATTATATATAGCCCCCATAATTATATATAGCCCCCTATTAAACCATCACCCTCGGGTGGATAAGCAAAATTCATTCGATCTGATTGAAATTTAGTACGTGGTGTTATTATATGGTATCTAACAACCATGCAGGTATTGGTCCATATCAGTCCATAATTATATATAGCCCCCATATAAACCGATCCCGTGATTTGATTTTGGAGCCTCTTGGAGGAGCAAACTTCATCCGAGTCAGTTGAAATTTGGTACATTGTGCTAGTATATGGCCGTTAATAACCATGTCTAACTAGGTCCATATCGGTCTATAGTTATATATATATAGCCCTCAGATAAATCGATCCCAACCCCACATAAATTGGTCCATATCAAGTACATAATTGTAGCCCCCATATAAGCGACCCCCATATTTCAATTCTGGTTCTCCACGTGCCGCGCAAAAGTCCATATCGATTCGTAATTATTTGCAGACTTACCTATACATACCTGTCTAATATATACCACGTATGGACCAACTAAAAATTTAGAAAACGATGTTAAGAAGTTTTAAAATACCACAACCCAATTAATTCGGTTGTGGATGACAGTCTTTCGTAGAAGTTTCTACGCAATCCATGGTGGAGGGTACATAAGATTCGGCCTGGCCGAACTTACGGCCGTATATACTTGTTTTATTTAATACTTATTCAATACTCAGTAAATAAATACATGTTATCGAATAAAATAACTTTGAATAAAATCCAATTATTTTTTGCATAACAATCAATTATCACTATTTTAACGTCTACCATTTTATCTACAAGAGAAGGAAACACTTTCATAGCTTTAGTAAACTTTTGAAGATCCAGGGCAACGGATGACTTTAACATCGCTGTACTCGTTCAATGTACATAAAAATACATTTAAAATAATATAAATATATTTAAATTTAAAATGAAGTTTGTGATAACACTGGTGCCAGTATTATTGGCTTCTGGAATCTATTGGGCAATTCGTGATGAAACTCCTGACCAAGGTAAGTCCATTCCAATCGGATTTTTTTAAATTTATTAATTAAATTAATATTTACAAAGATAAGTTTGTCTAATCTCTTTTGTACTCCTACACGCAAAGAAAAAAGAAACATTTGGAAAACTTGTACCGAAAACGTTTTTCTTTTGTTAGAGTTTTTTTGAATTGCTTCGAAAATTTTACACTTTTATCATCAAAAAAATTCCTTTGTTACAAAATTTTTATTTTTTCAATAAAAACAGTTAGTTTTGAACCAACAACACAGTTCATTTCGTTTATATCAAACACTGTTCTTTTCTGACTTTAGGTCTTTTATAAGACACATTTTACAGTTCATAGTAAAAATTTAATATAGCAGAATGTAATGTTGAACCGTTTTTGCGGAATCTTCCGAACATATCTGGAATATATTAAAAAAAAAAAAAAACTTTGGTCGAAGCAGGGATCAAACCCAGGACCCTTTGCATACAAGTCGGACGTAGCAACCACTGCTCCACGTTGCCCAACTAAATGTATGTTTCTTTTAAATAATGTTGTTTTTAATCGGCTCGTGGGCGCCGCAAGCTATGCTATATAAATATAACTTATATGGGTAATTGTCTATTGATGACAATAACGGCTACATAGCTCAGTGGATAGTGTGTTGGCTTACAAATTGCATGGCCGCGGTTCGATTCTCCGTCCAGGCGAAAGGTAAAAAAATTTTAAAAATTTATAAAATCGTATAACATATGAGAAATATGTGAGAGCAAATGCAATTAGCCAGAAAAAGATGTTTTTTTTCTTTTTTTGAGTTAGTCTTTATGAAATTGTTTTTACATCCTGGAAAAGAATAAACGTTTTTCACAAAAACTATATACATTTCTTCCAAATACACTTCCTTTCAGCGAAAAGCAAATGAGAAACGAACTTTGTTCGTCTAAAATTTCGTTTGGGAGGAAAGATTTTTTTTTGCGTGTAGAGACTAGTTGAAAATTTCTCTAAAATTCACAATCATTTTGAAATAACTCAAAAAAAATTCGACAAGATCGAAACTTATGTACCCCCACCATGGATTGCGTAGAAGGTTCTACTAGACACCGTCATCCACAATCGAATTACTTGCGTTGTGGTAACAATTGCCGAGGGCAATGTATCTTCAAACTTCATAGCATTGTCTTTTAAATAGTAAATTAGGTCCATGGAGTCAATGTTAGAAAAAAACAATTCGGGCGGGACCGAATATATCATACCCTAATATATTTGTGAGGTACCACAAAAAGTTGTCTGGGAAATAAACCATACTATCTTATTAAGAAAATTAAGGGGTACATTTTAGGGGAGCAAATTTGAATGCGATAGGTTAGTAAAGAAGCGCAATATGGCCCCATTTGTCGAATTCGGGCAATACATATATATGTATCGAATCATAAATTTGATCCGATTTTTTCCAAATTCGTCCTTGTAACATAAAAACGCCACGTACCAAATTTCATAAAAAATCTGTTAATATGTGCGACTGGAATCCTGCAGGATGGAATACACGGTCAAACGGACGGACACCAAGAGCTAGATCGACTCGACTGGTTTAGAGTATAAACAAGTATATACAGCAGTAAGTACGGCCGGGCCGAATCTTAAATACCCACCACCATGAACCAAATATTAGGGTTTCCATTGAAATTTCAGGTGGGCTTAGGTTAGGTTAGGTTATGTGGCAGCCCGATGTATCAGGCTCACTTAGACTATTCAGTCCATTGTGATACCACAGTGGTGAACTTCTCTCTTATCACTGAGTGCTGCCCGATTCCATGTTAAGCTCAATGACAAGGGACCTCCTTTTTATAGCCGAGTCCGAACGGCGTTCCACATTGGAGTGAAACCACTTAGAGAAGCTTTGAAACCCTCAGAAATGTCACCAGCATTACTGAGGTGGGATAATCCACCGCTGAAAAACTTTTTGGTGTTCGGTCGTAGCAGGAATCGAACCCACGACCTTGTGTATGCAAGGCGGGCATGCTAACCATTGCACCACGGTGGGCTTAGGGACTTGAGGACACTTTCCGAAGATAAATTTAAAGATTTCACCTATGAGGACTATATCAGATTCTGGATTTATAAGAACCATTTTTTTAGAGGAATCATTAACATCTCTTGTAAGTGTGCAAGAAAATTATAAAATAACGTCTTGATTTTAAATCTTAAATCTGTATATTTTGACCCGAGAAGTAAAATCTGTAAATTTTACATTGAGTTTCAAGCAATTTTCATGATCAGTGCGCCTTCTATACCCTCAAGAAGTGAAGTCGGTCTATATGGAGGCATTACCAAATGGACCGATAAAAACTTAATCCGATACAAGTTTTTGTGAGCCTAAAACACCAGAATATTTACAATTTCAGGCAAATCGGATAAAAACTACGGTTTCTAGAAACCCAAGGAGTTAAATCGGGAGATGGGGTCTATACTCAAATATGGACCGATACTCACCGTTTTCGGCGAGTACCTCTTTTTGGCCCGAAAATACCTCTAGATTTCCAATTTCAGGCAAATTGGATAAAAACTTCGGATTCTAGAAGCCCAAGAAGTAAAATCGGGATATCGGTCTATATGGGGGCTATACGTCACCATTTGTGGCACACCTCTTTATGGTCCTAAAATACCTATAAATTTCCAATTTCAGGCAAATTGTATATAAACTACGGATTCCATAAACCCAAGATGTAAAATCGGGAGATCGGTCTATATGGGGGCTATACCAAAACATGGAACGATACGAATCATTTTCGAAACACTTTTTGATGGTCCGCAAGTACCTCTAGATTTTCAATTTCAGGCAAATTGGATTTCAGGCAAATTCTATAAGCCCAAGACCCCAAATCGGGAGGTCGGTTTATATGGGGACCATACCAAAACATGGACCGATGCTCACCATTTTTGGCACACCTCTTTACGGTTCTAAAGTACCTCTCGATTTCCAATTTCAGGTAAATTGGATAAAAACTGCGGTTTCTATAAGCCCAAGAAGTAAAATCGGGAGATCGGTCTATATGGGGGCTATACCAAAATATGGACCGATACTCACAATTTTTGGCACACATCTTTATGGTCGTAAAATGCCTATAGATTTCAAATTTCAGGCAAATTGGATAAAAAATACGATTTATATAAGCCCAAGACCCGAAATCGGGAGGTCGGTTTATATGGGGACTATATCAAAACCTGGACCGATATAGCCCATCTTCGAACTTGACCTGCCTGCAGACAAAAGACGAGTTTGTGCAAAAATTTCAGCACGATTGCTTCATTATTGAAGACTGTAGCGTGATTACAACAGACAGACAGACGGACAGACGGACATCGTTATATCGTCTTAGAATTTCTCCCTTATCAGGAATATATATACTTTATGTAGACGGAAATCGATATAGCCCATCTTCGAACTTGACCTGCCTGCAGACAAAAGACGAGTTTGTGCAAAAATTTCAGCACGATTGCTTCATTATTGAAGAATGTAGCGTGATTACAACATACAGACAGACAGACGGACATCGTTATATCGTCTTAGAATTTTTCCCTGATCAGGAATATATATACTTTATGTAGACGGAAATCGATATTTCGATGTGTTACAAACGAAATGACAAACTTATTATACCCCCGTCACCATTCTATGGTGGTGGGTATAAAAAGACAGATTAAAGATATAGTTAATATAAACCAATTCAATTAATTATGAATTCAGTTAATTCGAACGGTAATTAGAGAGTCAAATTTCGACGGCATCGGATGAAATTTGTTCCTCCATGAGGCTCGAGAAGTCAAATTTAGGGGTCGGTTTAAATAGAGGCTACATATAATTATGAACCGACATCGACCAATTTTGTATGGAGTTTAGAGGCCATAGACTAACACCATACCAAATTTCAAACGGATCGGATGAATTTTACTCCTCCAAGAGACTTCGGAAATCAAATCTGGGGATCAGTTTATATGGGGGCTATATATAATTATGAACCAATCTTGCCCAATTTTTGCATGGTGTTTAGAGACCATAGACTAACACCACGTACAAAATTTCAAATTTTCTACCCCAAGAGGCTCCGACATCCAAGTATGGATGTATGTAGCTTGTATGTAGCCTGTACATAAAACTGGTCTGATATGGCTAATTTTCAATACTATCCGACCTACACTTTTTGTGAAACCTTTGCTGACCTTAGCTTAAATATTAATCGAGCAAGGAAATGGTAACAGATTTTTTTTTGGTTTAGAATATTATATAATCAGGTCCTCCGGACCTTGATTGTTATACCCTCCACCATAGGATGGGGGGTATATTAACTTTGTCATTCCGTTTGTAACACATCGAAATATTGATCTAAGACCCCATAAAGTATATATATTCTGGGTCGTGGTGAAATTCTGAGTCGATCTGAGCATGTCCGTCCGTCCGTCCGTCCGTCTGTTGAAATCACGCTAACTTCCGAACGAAACAAGCTATCGACTTGAAACTTGGCACAAGTAGTTGTTATTGATGTAGGTCGGATGGTATTGCAAATGGGCCATATCGGTCCACTTTTACGTATAGCCCCCATATAAACGGACCCCCAAATTTGGCTTGCGAGGCCTCTAAGAGAAGCAAATTCCATCCGATCCGGCTGAAATTTGGTACATGGTGTTAGTATATGGTCTCTAACAACCATGCAAAAATTGGTTCACATCGGTCCATAATTATATATAGCCCCCATATAAACCGATCCCCCGATTTGGCTTGCGAGGCCTCTAAGAGAAGCAAATTTCATCCGATCCGGCTGAAATTTGGTACATGGTGTTAGTCTATGGTCTCTAACAACCATGCAAAAATTGGTCCACATCGGTCCATAATTATATATAGCCCCCATATAAACCGATCCCCCGATTTGGCTTGCGAGGCCTCTAAGTGAAGCAAATTTCATCCGATCCGGCTGAAATTTGGTACATGGTGTTAGTATATGGTATCTAACAACCACGCAAAAAGTGGTCCACATCGGTCCATAATTATATATAGCCTTCATATAAACCGATCCCCCGATTTGGCTTGCGAGGCCTCTAAGAGAAGCAAATTTCATCCGATCCGGCTGGAATTTGGTACATGGTGTTAGTATATGGTCTCTAACAACCATGCAAAAATTGGTCCACATCGGTCCATAATTATATATAGCCCCCATATAAACCGATCCCCAGATTTGACCTCCGGAGCCTCTTGGAAGAGCAAAATTCATCCGATTCGGTTGAAATTTGGTATGTGATGTTAGTATATGGTATCCAATAACCATGCAGGAATTGGTTCATATCAGTCCATAATTATATATAGCACCCATATAAACCGATCCCCAGATTTGACCTCCGGTGCCTTTTGGAGAAGCAAAATTTATCCGATCTGGTTGAAATTTTGTACGTGTATAGTATATGATATTTAACAACCATGCCAAAAGTGGTCCATATCAGTCCATAATCACATATAGCCCCCATATAAACCGATCCCGAGATTTGGTTTTGGAGCCTCTTGGAGGAGCAAATTTCATCCGAGTCAGTTGAAATTTGGTACATTGTGCTAGTATATGGCCGTTAACAACCATGCCTAGCTAGGTCCATATCGGTTTATAGTTATATATGGCCCTCAGATCCATATCACTAATTGTATATAGCCCCCATATAAGCGACCCCCATATGTCAATTCTGGCTCCCTACGTACCGTGCAAAAGTCCATATCGATCCGTAATTATTTGAAGACTTACCTACACATTTTTTTTTGTCTAATGTATACCACGTATGGACTAACTCACAATTTAGAAAACGATTTAAGATACCACAACCCAAGTAATTCGATTGTGGATGACAGTCTTTCGTAGAAGTTTCTACGCAATCCATGGTGGAGGGTACATATGATTCGGCCTGGCCGAACTTACGGCCGTTTATACTTGTTTTTAACTTTTTTTATTCAAGCTTTAGACCAATTTTAACACTCGTTCATGCTTATTTCTTTTTATCTATACTTATTTTCAGATGCCAAACAAGAGCTTCCTTCACTTTATACATTCGATGATTATGATATGTGTTTATTTAATGCCACATCTATTGTGGCATCTACCTACTGTATGGTTTATGCTCAGATATTACCTGATAATTCGTCCGAGTTGTGGCGAAAAATTGCAGCTCATAAAATGCACAAATTTCATTATCATCATGATAAACTATTCTTTGGCGTGTGTCTAGAGAAATGTATGCCGTTTCTCGAAGCAAATGATTATAATGAAAACTCCTCTAATAGTACCGGAATATTAGACAAAGAGGTAAGTACGGCAATTTTTTATAATTTGCCATAATAATTTCTGGAATTTAATATATGTTTGCTTTTTTGGTTTTTACTCCACAGATTCTCGAGTATTTCGAAATGGTTCATAAAAGACCTTTGGATACTGAAATGCGCTTGAAATATTCATCGCAGATTGAAAAATGTATCAACGAAGAATTCCAAAAGAAATACGATTTACAACTGGAAACCTTCATTGAATATTGCGAAAGGAGTCCCGAAGAGAAGCCCTCACAACAAGGTAAATGCCAGTTTTTTTAGATTTATATTCCACACCACTATGGTGTAATAGCCCAGATCTGCATAAAAATATACCTACCAAAATATTGGTTCAGGATAAACACCCTTCATATACATAAAGAGGTTTCTACAGAGATGGTGCGCATAGCATTTTTTTAACAGACTAAGAATTAATAAAGTGGTAAAAATTATTTAAATTTTGTCGAAAACAATGCTAAGTCCATTCCAGAAAAATTACGATTTTTTTCTGGAATTATTATAATAATTATTTATTTGGCAAAATGTCATAAATTTTTTATACCCTGCGCCACACTGTGGAACAGGGTATTATAAGTTAGTGCATATGTTTGTAACACCCAGAAGGAGACGAGATAGACACATGGTGTCTTTGGCAATAATGCTCAGGGTGGGTCCCTGAGTCGATATAACCATGTCCATCTGTCCGTCCGTCCGTCTGTCCGTCCGTCTGTCTGTGAACACATTTTTGTGATCAAAGTCTAGGTCGCAATTTAAGTCCAATCACCTTCAAATTTGGCACATGTTCCTAATTTGGGTCAGAATAGAAGCCTATTGATTTTGGAAGAAATCGGTTCAGATTTAGATATAGCTCCCATATATATCTTTCGCCCGATTTGCACTAATATGGACCCAGCAGCTAGATTTTTATACCGATTTGCTTGAAATTTTGTACAAACATAACACATAGTCGTATAGTCAAGTGTGCAAAATTTGATTGAAATCGGTTCAGATCTAGATATAGTTCCCATATATATCTTTCGCCCGATATGGACTAACATGGACACAGCAGCCAGAGTTTTATACCGATTTGCTTGAAATTGTGTACAAACATAACACTTAGTCGTATAGTCTAGTGTGCAAAATTTGATTGAAATCGGTTCAGATTTAGATATAGCTTCCCTATATATTTTTCGCCCGATATGGACTTATATGGCCCCAGAAGCCAGAGTTTTGGCCGAAATTGGTTGAAATTTTGCACAAGGAGTACAATTGGTAGTATAGTCATGTGTGCCAAATTTGATTGAAAACGGTTCAGATTTAGATATAGCTTCCCTATATATTTTTCGCCAGATATGGACTTATATGGCCCCAAAAGCCAGAGTTTTGGCCCAATTTGGTTGAAATTTTGCACAAGGAGTACAATTGGTTGTATAGTCATGTGCGCCAAATTTGATTGAAATCGGTTCAGATTTAGATATAGCTGCCATATATATTTTTCGCCCGATATGGACTTATATGGCCTCAGAAGCCAGAGTTTTGGCCCAATTTGGTTGAAATTTTGCACTAGGAGTACAATTAGTAATATAGTCATGTGTGCCAAATTTGATTGAAATCGGTTCAGATTTAGATATAGCTCCCGTATATATGTTTTTCTGATTTCGACAAAAATGGTCAAAATACCAATATTTTCCTTGTTAAATCGCCACTGCTTAGTCGAAAAGTTGTAAAAATGACTCTAATTTTCCTAAACTTCTAATACATATATATCGAGCGATAAATCATAAATAAACTTTTGCGAAGATTCCTTAATTGCTTCAGATTTAAATGTTTCCTATATTTTTATACCCTCCATCATAGGATGGGGGTATATTAACTTTGTCATTCCGTTTGTAACACATCGAAATATTGCTCTAAGATCCCATAAAGTATATATATTCTGGGTCGTGGTGAAATTCTGAGTCGATCTAAGCATGTCCGTCCGTCCGTCCGTCCGTCCGTCTGTTGAAATCACGCTAACTTCCGAACGAAACAAGCTATCGACTTGAAACTTGGCACAAGTAGTTGTTATCGATGTAGGTCGGACGGTATTGAAAATGGGCCATATCGGTCCACTTTTACGTATAGCCCCCATATAAAGGGACCCTCAGATTTGGCTTGTGGAGCCTCTAACAGAAGCATATTTCATCCGATCCGGCTGAAATTTGGTATATGGTGTTGGTATATGGTCTCTAACAACCATGCAAAAATTGGACCAAATCGGTCAATAATTATATATAGCCCCCATATAAACCGATCCCCAGATTTGGCTTGCGGAGCCTAAAAGAGAAGCAAATTTCATCCGCTCCGCCTGAAATTCGGTACATGATATTGGTATATGGTCTCTAACAACCATGCAAAAATTGGTCCACATCGGTTCATAATCATATATAGCTCCCATATAAACCGATCCCCAGATTTGGCTTGCGGAGCCTCAAAGAGAAGCAAATTTCATCCGATGCGGCTGAAATTTGGTACATGATGTTGGTATATGGTCTATAACAACCATGCAAAAATTGGTCCACATCGGTTCATAATTATATATAGCCCCCATATAAACCGATCCCCAGATTTGGCTTGTGGAGCCTCTAAGACAAGCATATTTCATCCGATCCGGCTGAAATTTGGTACATGATGTTGGTATATGATCTCTAACAACCATGCAAAAATTGGATCACATCGGTCCATAATTATATATAGACCCCATATAAACCGATCTCCAGATTTGGCTTACGAAGCCTCAAAGAGAAGCAAATTGCATCCGATCCGGCTGAAATTTGGTACATGGTATTGGTATTTGGTCTTTAACAACCGTGCAAAAATTGGTCCACATCGGTCTATAATTATATATAGCGCCCATATAAACCGATCCCCAGATTTGGGTTGCGGAGCCTCAAAAAGAAGCAAATTTCATCCGATCCGCCTGAAATTTGGTACATGATATTGGTATTTGGTCTCTAACAACCATGCAAAAATTTGTCCACATCGGTTCATAATTATATATAGCTCCTATATAAACCTATTCCAGATTTGGCTTGCGAAGTCTCCAAGAGAAGCAAATTTCAACCAATCCGGTTGTGATTTGAAACATGGTGTTAGTATATGATCTTTAACCGTGCCAGAATTGGTCCAATCACACAAAAATTGGTCCATATTGGTTCATAATCAAGGTTGCCACTAGAGCCACAAATAATCTACCAAAATTTTATTTATATAGAAAATTTTGTCAAAATGTTATTTCTATAGAAAATTTTGTCAAAATTTTATTTCTAGAGAAAATTTTGTTAAAATTTTATTCGGTTCATAATAAAATTTTCATCATTGTCAAAATTTTATTTCTATAGAAAATTTTGTCAAAATTTTATTTCTATAGAAAATTTGTTCAAATTTTATTCGGTTCATAATCATGGTTGCCACTCGAGCCAAAAATAATCTACCAAGATTTTATTTCTATAGAATATTTTGTCAAAAGTTTATTTCTATAGAAAATTTTGTTAAAATTTTATTTCTGTAGAAATTTTTTTCAACATTTTCTTTCTATAGAAAATTTTGTCAAAATTTTTATTTCTATAGAAAATTTTGTGAAAATTTTATTTCTATAGAAAATTTTGTTAATTTTATTTCTGTAGAAAATTTTGTTAAAATTTTATTTCTGTAGAAAATTTTGTCAAAATTTTATGTCTACTTTGTCAAACTGAATTATATACGTATTGGATCGATCTTTTTATACCCTTCATCATAGGATGTGGGTATATTAACTTTGTCATTCCGTTTGTAACACATCGAAATATTGCTCTAAGACCCCATAAAGTATATATATTCTGGGTCGTGGTGAAATTCTGAGTCGATCTAAGCATGTCCGTCCGTCCGTCCGTCTGTTGAAATCACGCTAACTTCCGAACGAAACAAGCTATCGACTTGATGGCACAAGTAGTTGTTATCGATGTAGGTCAGACGGTATTGAAAATGGGCCATATCGGTCCACTTTTACGTATAGCCCCCATATAAAGGGACCCTCAGATTTGGCTTGTGGAGCCTCTAACAGAAGCATATTTCATCCGATCTGGCTGAAATTTGGTACATGGTGTTGGTATATGGTCTCTAACAACCATGCAAAAATTGGTCCATATCGGTCCATAATTATATATAGCCCCTATATAAACCGATCCCCAGATTTGGCTTGTGGAGCCTCTAACAGAAGCATATTTCATCCGATCCGGCTGAAATTTGGTACATGGTGTTAGTATATGGTATCTAACAATCATGCAAAAATTGACCGACATCGGTCCATAATTATATATAGCCCCCATATAAACCGATCCCCAGATTTGGCTTGCGGAGCCTCAAAGAGAAGCAAATTTCATCCGATCCGGCTGAAATTTGGTACATGGTGTTGGTATATGGTCTCTACCAACCGTGCAAAAATTGGTCCATATCGGACCATAATTATATATAGCCCCCATATAAACCGATCCCCAGATTTGGGTTGCGGAGCCTCTAAAGAAGCAAATTTCATCCGATCCGGCTGAAATTTGGTACATGGTATTAGTATATGGTCTCTACCAACCGTGCAAAAATTGGTCCATATCGCTCCATAATTATATATAGCCCCCATATAAAACGTTCTCAAGATTTGACCTCCGGAGCCTCTAGGAGGAGCAAAATTCATCCGATCCGGTTCAAATTAGGAACGTGGTGTTAGTATATGGTCGCTAACAACCATACCAAAATTGGTCCAATCACACAAAAATTGGTCCATATCGGTTCATAATCATGGTTGCCACTACAGCAAAAAATAATCTACCAAAATTTTATTTCTATAGAAAATTTTGTCAAAATTTTATTTCTAGAGAAAATTTTGTTAAAATTTTATTCGGTTCATAATAAAATTTTCATCATTGTCAAAATTTTTATTTCTATAGAAAATTTTGTTCAAATTTTATTCGGTTCATAATCATGGTTGCCACTCGAGCCAAAAATAATCTACCAAAATTTTATTTCTATAGAAAATTTTGTCAAAAGTTTATTTCTGTAGAAAATTTTGTTAAAATTTTATTTCTGTAGACATTTTTGTCAAAATTTTCTTTCTATAGAAAATTTTGTGAACATTTTTATTTCTATAGAAAATTTTGTGAAAATTTTATTTCTATAGAAAATTTTGTTAAAATTTTATTTCTGTAGAAAATTTTGTCAAAATTTTATGTCTACTTTGTCAAACTGAATTATATACGTATTGGATCGATCTTTTTTGATTTAATATATACCACGTATGGACTTACATACAATTTAGAAGATGGTGTTAGGAGGTTTTAAGATACCTTGCCATCGGCAAGCGTTACCGCAACTTAAGTAATTCGATTGTGGATGGCAGTGTTTAGAAGAAGTTTCTACGCAATCCATGATGGAGGGTACATAAGCTTCGGCCTGGCCGAACTTACGGCTGTATATACTTGTTTTTTACTAACATTGTGTTCCACCCTAGTGCATTAGCCGACTTAAATTTTGAGTCTATAGATTTTGTAGAAGTCTATCAAATTCTGTCCAAATCGAGTGATATTTAAATGTATGTATTTGGGACAAACCTTTATATATAGCACCCAACACATTTGACGGATGTGATATGGTATCGAAAATTTAGATCTACAAAGTGGTGCTGGGTATAATATACTCGGCCCCGCCCGACTTTAGACTTTCCTTACTTGTTTTAAATTACCTCCAAAGCACTGAATTCGGATCAAACCTTAAGAATTGATGTAAATTCAGTGCAACGGATGTTGAAATGGTGGACATCCGTCCTATGACAAGCCCATGATAATTTCATCGCTTATGTGCCCATTTTGCACCACTTCCGGATCCAAAAAGAACATTTTCACTACTTTTTTTATACCCTCCACCATACGATGGGGGTATATTAACTTTGTCATTCCGTTTGTAACACATCGAAATATTGCTCTAAGTCCCCATAAAGTATATATATTCTGGGTCGTGGTGAAATTCTGAGTCGATCTAAGCATGTCCGTCCGTCCGTCTGTCCGTCTGTTGAAATCACGCTAACTTCCGAACGAAACAAGCTATCGACTTGAAACTTGGCACCAGTAGTTGTTATTGATGTAGGTCGGATGGTATTGAAAATGGGCCATATCGGTCCACTTTTACGTATAGCCCCCATATAAAGGGACCATCAGATTTGGCTTGTGGAGCCTCTAACAGAAGCATATTTCATCCGATCCGGCTGAAATTTGGTACATGGTGTTGGTATATGGTCTCTAAAAACCATGCAAACATTGGTCCACATCGGTCCATAATTATATTTAGCTCCCATATAAACCGATCCCCAGATTTGGCTTGTGGAGCTTCAAAGAGAAGCAAATTTCATCCCATCCGGCTGAAATTTGGTACATGTTGTTGGTATATGGTCTCTTACAACCATGCAACAATTGGTCCACATCGGTCCATAATTATATATAGCCCCCATATAAACCGATCCCCAGATTTGGTTTGTGGAGCCTCTAAGAGAAGCAAATTTCATCCGATCCAGCTGAAATTTGGTACATGGTGTTAGTATATGGTCTCTAACAACCATGCAAAAATTGGTCCACATCGGTCCATAATTATATTTAGCTCCCATATAAACCGATCCCCAGATTTGGCTTGTGGAGCTTCAAAGAGAAGCAAATTTCATCCCATCCGGCTGAAATTTGGTACATGTTGTTGGTATATAGTCTCTTACAACCATGCAACAATTGGTCCACATCGGTCCATAATTATATATAGCCCCCATATAAACCGATCCCCAGATTTGGTTTGTGGAGCCTCTAAGAGAAGCAAATTTCATCCGATCCGGCTGAAATTTGGTACATGGTGTTAGTATATGGTCTCTAACAACCATGCAAAAATTGGTCCACATCGGTCCATAATTATATATAGCCCCCATATAAACCAATCCCCAGATTTGGCTTGCGGAGCCTCAAAGAGAAACAAATTTCATCCGATCCGGCTGAAATTTGGTACATGATGTTGGTATATGGTCTCTAACAATCATGCAAAAATTGGTCCACATCGGTCCATAATTATATAGACCCCATATAAACCGATCCCCAAATTTGGCTTGCGGAGCCTCAAAGAGGAGCAATTTTCATCCGATCCGGCCGAAATTTGGTACTTGGTGTTGGTGTATGGTCTCTAACAACCATGTGAAAATTGGTCCACATCGGTTCATAATTATATATAGACCCCATATACTGATCCCCAGATTTGGCTTGCGAAGTCTCCAAGAGAAGCAAATTTCATCCAATCCGGTTGTAATTTGGAACATGGTGGTATTATATGATCTTTAACAACCGTGCCAGAATTGGTCCATAATTATATATAGCCCCCATATAAAACGTTCTCCAGACTTGACCTCCGGAGCCTCTTGGAGGAGCAAAATTCATCCGACCCGGTTCAAATTTGGAACGTGGTGTTAGTATATGGCCGCTAACAACCATACCAAAATTGGACCATATCGGTCTATAGTTATATATAGCCGATCTCCAATCACACAAAAATTGATCCACATCGGTTCATAATCATGGTTGCCACTCAAGCCAAAAATAATCTACCAAAATTTTATTTCTATAAAAAATTTTGTCAAAATTTTATTTCTATAGAAAATTTTGTCAAAATTATATTTCTATAGAAAATTTTGTTAAAATTTTATTTCTGTAGAAATTTTTGTCAAAATTTTATTTCTATAGAAAATTTTGTTAAAATTTTATTCGGTTCATAATCATGGTTGCCTCTCGAGCCAAAAATAATCTACCACGATTTTATTTCTATAGAAAATTTTGTTAAAACTTTATTTCTGTAGAAATTTTTGTCAAAATTTTATTTGTATAGAAAATTTTGTGAAAATTTTATTTCTATAGAAAATTTTGTGAAAATTTTATTTCTATAGAAAATTTTGTTAAAATTTTATTTCTGTAGAAAATTTTGTCAACATTTTATTTCTATAGAAAAATTTTTCAAACTGAATTACATACGTATTTGATCGATCTTTTTTGATTTAATATATACCACGTATGGACTTACATACAATTTAGAATACGGTGTTAGGAAGTTTTAAGATACCTTGCCATCGGCTAGCGTTACCGCAACTTAAGTAATTCGGTTGTGGATGGCAGTGTTAGAAGAAGTTTCTACACTGTTAGAAAAATATGTTTTTCATATGTTTCGATATAAACAAAATGTGTTTCGGGCACAATTTTTAAACACAATATATTTAAGTGCAAACATGTAATGTTCTCAAACTAACACTAAATGTTTGGAACACATATGTTAATATGTTAGAATATATTATGTTTGGGGCATGCATGTTTCATAAAAATTATATGTGTGAATGTAAACATATATAAATTTACAAATTTCGAGTAAACATATATATGTTGTGATATTTTATTCAGAGAGCGAAAGAGAGAGAGTATAGAGAAAGAAATAGAGATAAAAACCGGGAGGGTTGACGAAAGATATCAAATGAACACAGCGAGAGAATCGAAAGAGAGCAATTTCTGTGAAACCGCTTATATGTTGTTTCGGAAACTGCTTTATGATAAGGCCAAAAATTTTATACGCTTAAGTCTAAATATTATTTAATTTAAGTCTAAATATTATTTAATTTGTGTATATTATAAAATTATTTATGTATTTTTATACTCGACCCCACGTTCTTCCTTTGTTAGAGTTTTTGAATTCCTTCCAAAATATCAAACTTTTATACCAAAACCAGTTTTTTATTACAAAGTTGTTATTTTTGCAATAAAAAAATCATATTTTATCCAAAAGCTCAGTCCATTTCGTTTATATCAAGCACTGTTTCTGACTGTAAATCTTTAATAACACACATTTCGAAGTTTCATTATAAAAATTTAATATAGTATAAATATAAATGCGTAAATTAAAAAAAAAAAACAATTGGTGTTTGGTCGGAGCAGGGATTGAACCCACGACCCTTTGCATGTACGGCAGACATGCTAACCACTGCTCCACGTTGCCAACACATGTATGTTTCTGTTAAATAATGTTATGTTTGCATGGGCTCGTGGGCGCTGCAAACTATGCTATATAAATGTAACTTATAACGATAATTGTCTTCTGGTGACTATAACAGCTACGTAGCTCAGTGGTAGTGTGTTGGCCTACAAACTGTATGGTCCTTGGTTCGATTCTCCGTCCAGGCGAAAGGTAAAATTTAAAAAAAATTATAAAATTGAATAATTTCTTCAACATTATTTGTATTACAGAAAAAGGTGCCAAGAACTAAAAAATTTCGTGGAAGTGAAAATTATGTTAGGGAATGAGCACAATCTTCTTTGGGGAAAATTCTTCCAAGCATATAATATTTTTGGCTCAAAATGCTTCCAAAAATAGAATATGTTCACATAAAACAAACATATTAATGTTTCAGCAGTATCCAATAATATATGTGCTTCCTGCAAAATATGTTTGGAACATATGTTAGAGAGGCGATTTTTTTTGAGGGTGTTCGCAATCCATGGTGGAGGGTACATAAGCTTCGGCCTGGCCGAACTTACGGCCGTATATACTTGTTATACCCTCCACCATAGGATGGGGGTATATTAGCTTTGTCATTCCGTTTGTAACACATCGAAATATTGCTCTAAGACCCCATAAAGTATATATATTCAGGGTCGTGGTGAAATTCTGAGTCGATCTAAGCATGTCCGTCCGTCTGTTGAAATCACGCTAACTTCCGAACGGAACAAGCTATCGACTTGAAACTTGGCACCAGTAGTTGTTATTGATGTAGGTCGGATGGTATTGAAAATGGGCCATATCGGTCCACTTTTACGTATAGCCCCCATATAAAGGGACCCTCAGATTTGGCTTGTGGAGCCTCTAAGAGAAGCATATTTCATCCGATCCGGCTGAAATTTGGTACATGGTGTTGGTATATGGTCTCTAACAACCATGCAAAAATTGGTCCACATCGGTCCATAATTATATTTAGCTCCCATATAAACCGATCCCCAGATTTGGCTTGTGGAGCTTCAAAGAGAAGCAAATTTCATCCCATCCGGCTGAAATTTGGTACATGATGTTGGTATATGGTCTCTAACAACCATACAAAAATTGGTCCACATCGGTCCATAATTATATATAGACCCCATATAAACCGATCCCCAGATTTGGCTTGTGGAGCCTCTAACAGAAGCATATTTCATCCGATCCGGCTGAAATTTGGTACATGGTGTTGGTATATGGTCTCTAACAACCATGCAAAACTTGGTCCATATCGGTCCATAATTATATATAGCCCCCATATAAACCGATCCCCAGATTTGGCTTGTGGAGCCTCTAAGAGAAGCATATTTCATCCGATCCGGCTGAAATTTGGTACATGGTGTTGGTATATGGTCTCTAACAACCATGCAAAAATTGGTCCACATCGGTCCATAATTATATTTAGCTCCCATATAAACCGATCCCCAGATTTGGCTTGTGGAGCTTCAAAGAGAAGCAAATTTCATCCCATCCGGCTGAAATTTGGTACATGATGTTGGTATATGGTCTCTAACAACCATACAAAAATTGGTCCACATCGGTCCATAATTATATTTAGCTCCCATATAAACCGATCCCCAGATTTGGCTTGTGGAGCTTCAAAGAGAAGCAAATTTCATCCGATCCTGCTGAAATTTGGTACATGGTGTTAGTATATGGTCTTTAACAACCATGCAAAACTTGGTCCATATCGGTCCATAATTATATATAGCCCCCATATAAACCGATCCCCAGATTTGGCTTGCGGAGCCTCAAAGAGAAGCAAATTTCATCCGATCCGGCTGAAATTTGGTACATGATGTTGGTATATGGTCTCTAACAACCATGCAAAAATTGGTCCACATCGGTCCATAATTATATATAGCCCCCATATAAACCGATCCCCCGATTTGGCTTGCGAGGCCTCTAAGAGAGGCAAATTTCATCCGATCCTGCTGAAATTTGGTACATGGTGTTAGTATATGGTCTTTAACAACCGTGCAAAAATTGGTCCATATCGGTCCATAATTATATATAGCCCCCATATAAACCGATCCCCAGATTTGGCTTGCGGAGCCTCAAAGAGAAGCAAATTTCATCCGATCCGGCTGAAATTTTGTACATGATGTTGGTATATGGTCTCTAACAACCATGCAAAAATTGGTCCACATGGGTCCATAATTATATTTAGCTCCCATATAAACCGATCCCCAGATTTGGCTTGCGAAGTCTCCAAGAGAAGCAAATTTCATCCAATCCGGTTGTAATTTGGAACATGGTGGTATTATATGATCTTTAACAACCGTGCCAGAATTGGTCCATAATTATATATAGCCCCCATATAAAACTTTCTCCAGATTTGACCTCCGGAGCCTCTTGGAGGAGCAAAATTCATCCGACCCGGTTCAAATTTGGAACGTGGTGTTAGTATTGGTCCATATCGGTCTATAGTTATATATAGCCGATCTCCAATCACACAAAAATTGGTCCACATCGGTTCATAATCATGGTTGCCACTCGAGCCAAAAATAATTTACCAAAATTTTATTTCTATAAAAAATTTTGTCAAAATTTTATTTCTATACAAAATTTTGTCAAAATTTTATTTCTATAGAAAATTTTGTTAAAATTTTATTCGGTTCATAATCATGGTTGCCTCTCGAGCCAAAAATAATCTACCACGATTTTATTTCTATAGAAAATTTTGTTAAAATTTTATTTCTGTAGAAATTTTATTTCTATAGAAAATTTTATTAAAATTTTATTTCTGTAGAAATTTTTGTCAAAATTTTATTTCTATAGAAAATTTTGTGAAAATTTTATTTCTATAGAAAATTTTGTTAAAATTTTATTTCTGTAGAAAATTTTGTCAAAATTTTATGTCTATAGAAAATTTTTTCAAACTGAATTACATACGTATTTGATCGATCTTTTTTGATTTAATATATACCACGTATGGACTTACATACAATTTAGAATACGGTGTTAGGAGGTTGTAAGATACCTTGCCATCGGCAAGCGTTACCGCATGCCTTAAGTAATTCGGTTGTGGATGGCAGTGTTAGAATAAGTTTCTACGCAATCCATGGTGAAGGGTACATAAGCTTCGGCCGAACTTACGGCCGTATATACTTGTTTTTATTTTCTTATTATCTAATTTTTACAAATTGGAAAACTCTTTCGCTCCGACCAGGTTTTGAACCTGGGTTTACTGGCACCATAACAGAACGCCTTAACACACTCAGCCACAAACGCCATTGAACACATAGCGTCGAAACGTCAATTTAAATGTTAGTGATATTGGTAGGAAATGAACAAATGTATGGAAAATATAACTGAAGAAACATATCTAAAAATAGAACTGTCCCTGTTATAGATGCAAAAGGGCCAGAAAAGTGTGAATTAACCCCATGATAGAGACATTTGAACCGGTTAGGGGATGGGTTCATTGTGTTCTAAAGACAATTGCATGAAGTGGCTACCAATTGGCTAAATATAACCAGTGCCAGACCAGTATAAAATTCCAACTGCTTGGAAAAAGGGGTCAATTGCCATCAAAAAAACTGAAGGGTAACTAATAAAACCCTGTGTGGTGCACATCACATTGAACTTATATGTGCGGTCAGTTGTTCGATTTTAGCATAAGTTTAACAAGGGATTTTTTTTTTCATTTTTCTTCCTGGTGGCTTTACTGTTTTTAGAGAATATCTTTCGGAAACGTTATCACCGAGACCATGCAACTTCTTCCTTACATGGAAGATGAGCAAAAAAAATAAATAAGCATAACTTTGTTATTTTGACCAATCAATCTAAAATAAATCTCTATTTCAGATATGGCCGAAATCTTGCTGTATAAAGTTTTCAAGTTCATTATTGGAATGGTCATTTTATCGTCAATTTACGATTACTACCTGAAGCCACATCAGACGGAAGAAAGCCAAAGCAATGACTTCCTTAGAAACGATCACAAAGATCCAGGTGAGTAAATTTTCTAAAAATAATTAACTTAATTCATATTAATTTTTGATCGAAATTACCACATACAGAAAAAAAGGGGCTCTAATGCCAACTGAACTTTATTTTAGTTCATGAAGATTAGTTGATTTTAGTTAAATTTTGCACAATATGAGTAAATGTTCCTTATTTGAATAATTTTTTGCTAACTTTTATGACGTGAACTAAAAATAAGAAAAAAAGTTGTATACAAATAAAGTGCACAATTTTACTAAAAAATAAATTAGTTCATATTTTCCTAAAATGGCAGAAGTTTGCTTAAATTGAGTTCATAAGTCTCTCAAATGAGTAAATTTTACTAAAATTTACTCATGAACTTCGTATAGCGCTAAAGACATTTTAACCATTTGTAAATCCAACTTTTTCTTTCAACATATGAAATTTTCTTAAACAAGAGAAAAAAGATAATTATTTTTAATAAATTTCCTTCAATTTGACAAAAAGTATTAACGTATTTTAAACATGTTGCAATTAGAAAACTATTTTAATTAAAATTTTCTAAAATAAACCTACATTTTCTTCCACGGTGGGTTCACTTTTTTTGGGTGCAGGTGGCTGACCCAGCCAAATGCCAAATTAAAGTCTAACAAGGAAAATGTTGGTATTTTGACCATTTTTGTCGAAATCAGAAAAACATATATACGGGAGCAATATCTAAATCTGAACCGATTTCAATCAAATTTTGCACACTTAACTATACTACTAATTGTACTCCTAGTGCAAAATTGCAACCAAATTCGGCCAAAACTCTGGCTTCTGGGGCCATATAAGTCCATATCGGGCGACAAATATATATGGAAGCTATATCTAAATCTAAACCAATTTTAATCAAATTTGGCACACATGACTATACTTCCAATTGTACTCCTTGTGCAAAATTTCAAGCTAATCGGGATAAAACTCTGGCTTCTGGGTCCATATAAGTGCATATCGGGCGAAAGATATATATGGGAGCTATATCTAAATCTGAATCGATTTCAACCAAATTTGGCACGCATAGCTACAATGCTAAATCTACTCCCTGTGCAAAATTTCAACTAAATTGGGCCAAAACTCTGGCTTTTAGGACCATATTAGTCCATATCGGGCGAAAGATATATATGGGAGCTACATCTAAATCTGAACCGATTTCAATCAAATTTTGCACACTTGACTATACTACTAATTGTACTCCTACTGAAAAATTTCAACCAAATTCGGCCAAAAATCTGGCTTCTGGGGCCATATAAGTCCATATCGGGTGAAAAATATATATGGGAGCTATATCTAAATCTGAACCGATTTGAATCAAATTTCGCACACTTGACTATACGACTAAGTGTTATGTTTGTACAACATTTCAAGCAAATCGGTATAAAACTCTGGCTGCTGGGTCCATATTAGTGCATATCGGGCGAAAGATATATATGAGAGCTATATCTAAATCTGAACCGATTTCTTCCAAAATCAATAGGGTTCTATTCTGACCTAAAGTAGGAACATGTGCCAAATTTGAAGGCGAATGAACTTAAATTGCGACCTAGACTTTGATCACAAAAATGTGTTCACAGACAGACGGACGGACAGACGGACAGACGGACATGGTTATATCGACTCAGGGACCCACCATAAGCATTATTGCCAAAGACAGCATGTGTCTATCTCGTCTCCTTCTGGGTGTTACAAACATATGCACTAACTTATAATACCCCGTTCCACAGTGTGGCGCAGGGTATAAATATATGGGAAACGTTTAAATCTGAACCAATTTTCAGGCAACTTCGAAAAAGTTTATTTATGATTTATCGCTCGATATATATGTATTAGAAGTTTGGGAAAATTAGAGTCAATTTTACAACTTTTCGACTAAGCAGTGGCAATTTTACAAGGAAAATGTTGGTATTTTGACCATTTTTATCGAAATCAGAAAAACATATATATGGGAGCTATATCTAAATCTGAACCGATTTGAACCAAATTTGGCACGCATAGCAATAATGCTAATTCTACTCCCTATGGAAAATTTCAACTAAATCGGAGTTAAAAATTGGCCTCTGTGGTCATATGAGTGTAAATCGGTCGAAAGCTATATATTGGAGATATATCTAAATCTAAACCGATGTCAACCAAATTTGGCGCACTTGACTACACTACTAATTGTACTCCTAGTTCAAAATTTCAACCAAATTGGGGTAAAACTCTAGCTTCTGGGACCGTATTAGTCCATATCGGGCAAAATATATATATGTTAGCTATATCTAAATCTGAACCGATTTCAATAAAATTTGGCACATTTGACTATAGTACTAATTGTTCTTCTTGTGCAAAATTTTAAGCAAATTAGGGTAAAACTCTGGCTTCTGGGGCTATATAAGTCCATATCGGGCGAAATGTATATATGGGAGCTATATCTAAATCTGAACCGATTTCAACCAAATTTGGCACGCATAGCAACAATGCTAATTCTACTCCCTGTGCAAAATTTCAATCAAATTGAAGTAAAAGATTGGCCATTGTGGTCATATGAGTGTAAATCCGGCGAACGATATATATTGGAGCTATATCTCAATCTGAACCGATTTCAATAAAATTTGGCACACTTGACTATAGTACTAATTATTCTTCTTGTGCTAAATTTTAAGCAAATTAGGGTAAAACTCTGGCTTCTGGACCATATAAGTCCATATCGGGCGATATATATATATATATATATATATATATATATGGGAGCTATATCTAAGTCTGAACCGATTTCTTCCAAAATCAATAGGGATCTATTCTGAGCCAAAACACATACTTGTGCCAAATTTGAAGTCGATTGGACTAAAACTGCGACCTAGACTTTGATTACAAAAATGTGTTCACGGACAGACGGACAGACGGACATGGCTATATCGACTCAGGACCCCACCCTGAGTATTTTTGCCAAAGACACCATGTGTCTATATCGTCTCCTTCTGGGTGTTGCAAACATATGCACTAACTTATAATACCCTGTTCCACAGTGTGGAACAGGGTATAAAAAAAAAAACAATTTAGAACAAAAAAGAAAATTCGCAGAAATATTTCAATTATCGTTTACAATTATTATTACACAAACACATTTGAATTTTGCTTTTATTTAAACAAGTAAGGAAAGTCTAAAGTCGGCGACTATATTATACCCTGCACTTTGTAGATCTAAATTTTCGATACCATATCACATGTCAAATGTGTTGGGGCTATATATAAAGGTTTGTCCCAAATACATACATTTAAATATCACTCGATCTGGACAGAATTTGATAGACTTCTACAAAATCTATAGACTCGAAATTTAAGTCGGCTAATGCACTAGGGTGGAACGCAATGTTAGTAAAAAAATATGGGAAACATTTAAATATGAAACAATTTTAAAGAAACTTCGCAAAAGTTTATTTATGATTTATCGCTCGATATACAGATATTAGAAGTTTATGAAAAATAGAGTGATTTTTACAAATTTTCGACTCAGCAGTGGCGATTTTACAAGGAAAATGTTGGTATTTTGACCATTTTTGTCGAAATCAGAAAAACATATATACGGGAGCAATATCTAAATCTGAACCGATTTCAATCAAATTTTGCACACTTGACTATACTACTAATTGTACTCCTAGTGCAAAATTGCAACCAAATTCGGCCAAAACTCTGGCTTCTGGGGCCATATAAGTCCATATCGGGCGACAAATATATATGGAAGCTATATCTAAATCTAAACCAATTTTAATCAAATTTGGCACACATGACTATACTTCCAATTGTACTCCTTGTGCAAAATTTCAAGCTAATCGGGATAAAACTCTGGCTTCTGGGTCCATATAAGTGCATATCAGTCCATAATGATATATAGCCCCCATATAAACTGATCCCGAGATTTGGTTTTGGAGCCTCTTGGAGGAGCAAATTTCATCCGAGTCAGTTGAAATTTGGTACATTGTGCTAGTATATGGCCGTTAACAACCATGCCGAACTAGGTCCATATCGGTCTATAGTTATATATAGCCCTCAGATAAATCGATCCCCAATCACACAAAAATTGGTCTATATCAAGTTCATAATTGTACACTGAAAAAAATATTGTCGTGAGGCCAAAGATTTCATATCCTTAAAATACGAATGCAAATTTTGCTTAGCGTAGAAGATGCATTTCTCTAATATAAAGTTATTTTCCTTGTCCAAAAGTCGATAAACTTTTCAATGACGTCGTATTGTCCTTATAATTAAGTGATTTGACTTAAAAATGGGTATCATAACAGGAAAGAAAAAATTTATAGGCTAAGGTCAACTTGACTTTAATAATTCAGAAAAAATATTTACGTTTAATGAAATTGTCTTTCAATTTGTTGTCCTTTTGCATCTTGACTACAAAGCAAAAAATCGTTCAAATATAGGACATGTTTTTCAAAACTTTATTTTAAAGAAGTTTTTTACTTCAAACATAGCATAATTTCTACTGGAAGTCAAGTCCTAATTTGGAAAATAAAGTTGCCGTTAACTCGTTTTTAAAGGACTTTGATAGCATATGAAGAAAAAAAGCTGAGAAAGCGAAAAATTAAAATTTGCTTCCTAGAAGCAAGTACACGAAACCTAAATTTAAAAGAGAATTGTGTCTTAAAAGTATCCTTACTTGTATTCTCCGCTTCTTTGGCTCCGAATCAATACCAAATTTTTTAAAGTAAAGACAAAATCTTTGGAACCGAGTATGTTTTTTTTTCAGTGTATTATATTTACAAACATTTTATGTCCCAAACATAATATATTCTAACATATTAACATATATGTCCCAAACATATTATGCTAGTTTATGAACATTATATGTTTGCACTCAAAAATATTGTGTTTAAAAATTTCAATTCCAAACATATAATGTTTATACCCAAACATATGAAAAACAGTCTTTTTCGTCCGTGTAGAGAAGAAATAATTACGAACAGATATGAGCTTTTGTGCTATAATTATAAAGCCAGAATTTAAATATGGGGGTCGCTTTATATAGGGGCTATATACAATTATGAACACCATTTTACCAATAATAGCAGATTTTTTACTGTTTGGTAGATTGGTATAATTCTTGATGTTTTAGAAGATTTTTTCAAAATATTCCTCTCCAACTAAGAGGTGCTTAATAAATTTTCTATAGAAATAAAATTTTGACAAAATTTTCTACAGAAATTCAATTCTGAAAAAATTTTCTATAGAAATAATATTTTGACAAAATTTTCTATAGAAACTATGTTTTGACAGAATATTCTAAAGAAATAAAATATTGACAAAATTTTCTATTGAAATACAATTTTGACAACATTTTCTATGACAATAAAATGTTGGTAGATTATTTTTGGTTCGATTGACAATCGTGATTATGAACCGAAAACGGCCAATTTTTCTCCTTCAAGAGGCTCCGGAGGTAAAATTTGGGGATCGGTTTATGTGGACTTCAACCGTCGAACGGAACGGACGTGTTTTTTAATAGCGGATAAAATCATCGTAATAAGTACCTACTACGAATTTCAAGTGTGGTGGGATATTAGGCCACCATGCAGAGAAATTCAAAGACATCCACTGGGTTGCTAACTTCAGGGCCCAGTGGACGGGTATCGACTGAAGTTATAAATTTGGGCAATGACCAAGAGTTAGGCCCAATTAGTCGACCTGTAGACGGGTCGACAGGTGGCGACAATTTGACAAGTCGGACCTTTTCCAAGGTAACGGCATCAAAAGGAGGTAATCCCTCACGAAAGAGATTCAAAGAACGCAGAAATGCTTTGTTTATCCTAAAGAAATTAGGATCAGTCGACCCAAGCACGTTGTCGGCTAAACAAAGCGATTCCTTAAAATGGGCTCAAGGAATTCTTGAGGCTGGAAAAAGGGAACGATCACCGGATGAGCTGCCATCCTCCAAAAGGGATCAACGATCGTTTGCCTCAGTTGCTAAAGACAGCCTTGTGATGGCTATCATAAATAAAGGAGCATTGGACGGTATGGTTCCAAAGCAAAAATGGGGGGAAATTGAGAATGCTTTGTCTGGCGTCTACTCACAGGTGCTGGAAAAGTTTCCCGGCCCAGATCCTCGACACCAAGAGGCTGGTTGGTATCAAGGACGATTTAAGCTAGTCGCATTTGAGGACCAGAGGTCTATAGAATGTTTTAAAGCTGCTCTGATATTAATTGGTGAAGTTTGGGAAGGAGCTGCTCTAGAGTTAGTCGAGAAGAAAGACATACCGGCTAGACCAAGAGCACATGCGTGGATACCTGCAAACCCTCCTGACCCTGAATCTATTTTAAATAGACTGAAACAATGCAATCCAGATCTTCCAACAGCTGATTGGAAGGTTGGCCGTTTGGATGAAGTGGATGGGCCAAGACGGCATGCAGTGTTTATATTGAACACTCAGTCTTTGCCACATCTAGCAAAGTCCCAGGGCCGTGTATGTTATGGCTTTCATTATATCCAAATGAAGGTGTATAAAAACGATCAGCTAAAGGATTCAGAAATGGACAAGCCTCTGTCTGAATCAGAAGTAAGCGGATCCTCTTGCGAAGTCGAGGGGGATACCAAGACATTTGAAGACATGGATAGATACCGTATGCGTGAGGAGGCTTCTACTGCCTCAGAACTCACCAAAGTTGAACCTATGGTTATTGCGAGAGTCACCGATATCTCTGAAGAGGACATTCTTGATGACTCGATTGAAGCGGCTGATGTGACGGTTGTTGAAAATCTCGATGGTCCTACGGATCCTCCAGATAAATCTTCATCATTGTAAGGCTGCATGTGCTGCCTTAAAAGTTCTCCTGATGAAAGGGGACATAGATATAGTTCTTATCCAAGAACCATATGTTTATAAAAATAAAATATGTGAATTAAGTACTCCGGGGTTCAAACTATTGCAGTATACTGGTAATGATATAAATCGAGCCTGTATAATTGCTAAAAACGAGCTCAATTTGTTTCTGCTTCCTTCAATGTGCAATACAGACACTGTCGTTGCAAGTTTAGAAATAGCCAAATGCAAATATTGGGTATCTTCGGTCTACATGGGACATGACAGGGAGATGCCTCCATATGCCGTTAAGACCTTAGTGGAGGAGTCACTGAAAACAAAGACGAAACTCATTATGGGATGCGATGCGAATGCACATCATAGTATATGGGGAAGTAGTGATACTAATGCAAGGGGAGAGTCGCTAATAGAGTTTATTTTGCGTACTAATCTGGTAGTTTGCAACAAGGGAGATGTCCCAACCTTTGTCACTAAAAACAGGCAAGAGGTTTTGGACATCACCTTGGCCTCGCAAGAACTGAATGAAATGATATCTGAGTGGCAGGTTTTAAGTGAACACAGCTTCTCAGATCATCGCTACATCAGTTTCAAATTTGATGTTCATATCACCAAGATCATATTTCCGCCAAATGTTAGGAAAGCTGACTGGAATAGGTATAGGGAATCGTTCAATATGATGATACCGGAAATAACAGAGACAAATATGAGAAATGTGCAAGATATCGAACACGCAGTGGAGCGGATTACTAAGGCCTTCAACATCTCACTGAAAGCTGCATGCCCTAGAGGAAAGCCAAGGGGGAAACATCGACCACCATGGTGGTCTACGGAATTAAGTAATATGAGGAAATCCTGCAGGAAGCTCTTCAACAAGGCAAAGTCCACCAGAGCCCCTGAGGACTGGGACGCTTACAAGAAGAATCTGAGAGGATACAAGCGAGAACTGAGAAAGGCTCAGCATAACTCTTGGAATGCTTACTGCAGCAGTATTGAGAATACGTCCGAGGCTTCCAGACTACGGAAGGTTCTAGCATCCACCAACTCCGCTCCAGGTTTCATTAAAACATCGGAGGGCAATTGGACAACGTCCAGTGAGGAGACGCTGGAGGTACTATTGGACACACATTTTCCCGGAAATCAAACGGTTGAACCATGTACTGGCGGTGCCACAGTTGCTCAGCGGTCGTTTCCTGTCGAGGAAATTGTATCGGAAACTAGAATAAGATGGGCGCTAAATAGCTTTGGACCATTCAAATCCCCTGGACCTGATGGAATTACTCCGGCGGAGTTACAAGCTGTAACTGACAAAATTATCCCCTGGTTGTCGGTGATATATAAAGGATGTATCAACTTATCATATATCCCAGGAAAGTGGAGGGAAACAAAAGTCGTTTTCATACCTAAAGCGGGAAAAGCCTCTCACTCGAGGGCGAAGGATTTCCGACCAATCAGCTTATCCTCATTCCTACTTAAGACTCTGGAGAGGATGATAGATATTTATCTTAGAACTAGCATCGATTCAAGTTTGTTTTCGAAACGACAGCATGCATACTCGAAGGGCAGGTCTACTGAGACCGCACTACATGAACTAGTCAGCTTTATTGAAAGCTCACTATCTGTCAAAGAATACACAATCGTGGCGTTTCTAGACATCGAAGGGGCGTTCAATAATGTCCATCCGAGCTCGATATTAAATGGACTGACAACTCTGAATGTTGATCCATGTATACTCAGGCTGTTAGACGAACTGCTAATGAAGAGACGTATTTCAGCCACACTAGGACAAGCAAACATACAAAAGTATGTGAACAGAGGCACTCCTCAAGGAGGAGTTCTATCACCTCTTCTTTGGAACGTTGCTATAAACGACCTTCTGGTTTCCCTAGAAAAAGAAAGGATACAAGTGGTGGCATACGCAGATGATGTGGCGATAGCAGTCAGGGGAAAATTCCCATCAACAATTAGAGATATTATACAGAGAGCCCTCCGGATGACTGAGAAATGGGCGAAAGATAATGGTCTTGGGGTAAATCCTGCAAAGACAGAAATAGTCATGTACTGCAAAGATCGCAAAACTCCCACGGTTAGGCCCATTTCCTTAGGGGGTATTGAAATTCCCTTTAGGGAGTGTGCAAAATACCTTGGCGTTATTTTGGACAGGAAGCTGAACTTTAAGCTTAATATTGAAGAAAGGGCGAGGAAAGCAACGATAGCTTTATACTCGTGCAAAAAGGCAATAGGGAAAAAGTGGGGACTAAAACCAAAAATTGTACATTGGCTATACACGGCAGTGGTTAGACCTATAATGCTATATGGTGTTGTAGTCTGGTGGCCGGCACTTCACCAGCCGACAAGTTTAGACAAAGTTCAGCGTATGGCGTGCTTGTGTATCTCAGGTGCATTCAGCAAGACAGGAACAAACTCCCTTAATGTCATACTGAATCTATTGCCTTTAGACATTTTGGCCAAACAGTCAGCTGCAACAACGGCTGTGCGGTTGCGCGAGCTATCGCTGTGGTCGGAAAAAAGTTACGGTCACAGTTCGGTCCTCAAAATAATGCCAGATGTGCCTAACGTAGTGGATTACACTTTGGCGAGCCCACTTTTCGACAAAAAGTTTGAGACTCTAATTCCCAACAGTGAGGCGTGGTGTACACGGACCCCGGGGAATAAAAGATATATAGATTTCTACACTGATGGCTCCAAATTGGATGGCCAAGTGGGTTTCGGAGTATATTCTAAAGATCTGGAACTTCGAATAGCGAAAAGATTACCTGATCACTGTAGTGTTTTTCAGGCTGAAATATTAGCAATAAGAGAGGTGGCGAATTGGCTGAGAAGTAATGTTCCAAAAAATGTGGGCATTAATATATACTCAGACAGTCAACCTGCAATAAAATCCTTGGACTCTGTGTTCCTCAACTCGAAAACGGCCATCGATTGCCGCAAATCTCTCAATGAGATGGCTGAGCAGTACAATATTCACCTAATATGGGTGCCTGGCCATAGGAACATACCGGGGAACTGCGAAGCGGATGAGTTGGCAAGGCTAGGGACTACCTTACATATTCCAGGGGAACTAGAATTTGTTGGTATGCCCCTAGCTACCTGCAAGCTCATGCTGCGTGAGAAGGCTGTTATGATGGCAAATGTTCGATGGGAGAATTGTAAGGGTTGTAACGACACCAAGCAAATATGGCCCCATTTCAACTTAAACCGCACACTAGATATGCTAATGTTCTCGAGACGTCAGATATCACTCCTGATATCTGCTATAACGGGTCGCTGCCTGATAGGAGATTTTGCAAAAACTATTAGCGCGAAGTATAATGACTATTGTATGAGCTGTCATGATGCGGAGGAAAAAGAATCAATTAAACACCTCTTGTGTGAGTGTCCTGCATTTTGTGTAAAGCGCAAGCAACTTTTAGGAGCATATAGCTTCAGATTACTGGCGGATCTGGAAAACGTTAACTTAAGCAGTCTGCTAATATTTTTGGAACAATCTGGTTGGTTCAACAAAGAAAAATAATCAAGAAGGTTCAGCGGTTAAAACTAGAAGTGCCCATATGTAATAGGTACTTTTAGTTAATGTGGTATCACAATGGACTGAATAGTCTAAGTGAGCCTGAATCTTAATCGGGCTGCCACTTTAACCTAACCTAACCTATATGGCCCCATATATAATTATGGACCGATATGGACCAATTCTGGCATGGTTGTTAGAGACCATATACTAACACCACGTACCAAATTTCAACCGGATCAGATGAAATTTGCTTCTCCAAGAGGCTTCGCAAGCCAAATCTTAAAAAAATTTTTAAATTATTCATTTGTCAAAATATCACAACATTTCTTAATTCACACTCATAACACTGAATTCACATGACACCTTAAGAAGTGATGCAAATTCAGTGCAACTGCTGTTAAAATGGTGGACATCCATCCTATGATAAGCCCATAATAAATTCATCGCTTCTGTACCAATTTTGCACCATTTCCGGATCCAAAAAGAACATTTTCACTAGTTTTTTGGCGACGCTTTTTTGCTGGGTTCATTAGATGATACTTGAGAGAATTTTTATATAGTTCTTTTAATTATACCCACCACCATAGAATGGTGATGCGGGTATAATAAATTTGTCATTGCGTTTGTAACACATTCTTGATCAGGGCGAAATTCTAAGACGATATAACATATACATGTCCGTCTATCTGTTTGTCTGCTGTTATCACGCTATAGTCGTCAATAATGGCGCTATCTTCCTCGCGATTTGGGTCTTGGGCTTACAAAAACCGTAGTTTTTATCCAACTTGCCTAAAATTGGAAATCTAGAGGTATTCTAGGACCACAAATAGGTGTGGCGAAACTGGGGCGTATCGGCCCGTCCGATTTTACTTCATGGGCTTCTAGAAACTCTATTTACTATCCGATTTGACTGAAATTTAAAATCTAGAGGTATTTTAGGACGATAAATTGGTGTGTTGCAAATGGGGTGTATCGGTCGATGTTTTGGTGTAGCCCCCATATAGACCGATCTCCCGACTTTAGGTTAGGTTAGGTTAGGTGGCAGCCCGATGTATCAGGCTCACTTAGACTATTCAGTCCATTGTGATACCACATTGGTGAACTTCTCTCTTATCACTGAGTGCTGCCCGATTCCATGTTAAGCTCAATGACAAGGGACCTCCTTTTTATAGCCGAGTCCGAACGGCGTTCCACATTGCAGTGAAACCACTTAGAGAAGTTTTGAAAACCTCAGAAATGTCACCAGCATTACTGAGGTGGGATAATCCACCGCTGAAAAACTTTTTGGTGTTCGGTCGAAGCAGGAATCGAACTCACGACCGTGTGTTGTCGGAATTGTTTCGCCATCAACTCTGACATTCAACTGCTTGCGTACTTCCGCCGTCCATGTAGTGAATAGTGTGGCTGAGGATTTGGTGAGAGATATCCTCAAATCTGCATATGACACAATCTCGACGCCGTCAGGGGTGGAATCGAGGACAGGTAGAGGTTAAACAGTGCCGGAGATATCACCCCGCCCTGGGGAACTCCCTGTTTAACTCTACGGGGTTTTGACTTCTTGTCCCTGAATTCCAAGTACGACTGTCGTCCACATATATAATTCAGAACCCAACGCTTCGTTCCTGCCGCTAGGGACGTATTCTCGATGTCCTTGAATAATGTGCCATGGTTGACCGTATCGAATGATTTCGATAGGTCAAGCGCCACGAGGACCGTCCTATGACACGGCTTGGGCTGATTAAGTCCCCTATTGATATGTGTCGAAATGGCATGTAAGGCTGTCGTCGTAATGTGTACCTTACGGAATCCATGTTGATGGTGGGCAGCCAGAAAATTCTCCACAAGGCTGAGGAGGAGTAGTGCCTCAAGTGTCTTGGCTACTGGCGAGAGAAGGGATGTCGGTCTGTACGATTCACCTTTACTCGAATCTTTGCCTGGCTTCAGTAGTGGAATCACTCTACCCATCTTCCAGACATCGGATATACTGAATGATTCCAAGGACAAATTGAGGAGTCTGGTACTCTGGTACTCAACTCCCAAATGCTTCAGCATTAGCATTGAAATTCCGTCGGGGCCCAGCGCCTTGGATGGTTTCGCGCTGTTGATGACATAGGTAACTTCGGCTGTGGTAAATTGTGGTGTGTCGTCGGCTCGGAGACCACGTATGCGACATGTGGCTCTCCTTTTCGCTCCATCACTCTCTTCGGATCAGTCGCAGTCACGTCGCCAAAGGTGACTGAAATTCCGCCATCCCTTGTAGCGGGGTTCGAGAGGGCTCTCACTGTTGACCACAATTTCCCAGTTCCTGTGCCTAAGTTACATTGCTTTAGGTGCTCTAACCAAGTGTTCCGCTTGTGCTCGTCGACTATATTACTAATCTCTAGATTTAGTTCTCTGAATCTAGGATCAGTAGGGTTAGCACGATGGCCTTCATCACGCTCGTCTGCGAATCCCGCCGCTTCGGCTGTGAAGTTGGCCCTCACTTGGGCAATTCCACCAGCGGGTATGAAGCGAGCGGCTGCTGCGTTGATGATGTCCGGAACGCCCTCTGAGCAACATGAACATGAGAGGGGGACGGGAGCTCACTGAAGCGGCGATCGGTGTATTCTCTGAAGCCTTCACAGTTGTTTTTCTTTTGATTGATGAACGTCCGGCGTTCAGAGGTTATGAAGTCGGAGGGTCGGTTAATGGTGAGAATTATGGGGAGGTGGTCCGATCCCAATGAATTGACGGGTTGCCAGGAAACGTCATTTATCCGACCAGGCGACGCTAAAGATAAATCTGGCGTACTGCTTCAATCACCCATAATTCTCGTGGGGGCCTCTTCGTTCACCGTGCAAAATGTGGAGTCATCTTTCTGCTCTGCCAAAGCTATGCCTCTCTGGTCATTACCAAAGAATGCCAAAGTTCATGGTGGGCATTAAAGTCTCCTAGAACCAATCGACTCAATGTTTGGGCTATAACCTGGAGCACAGCTACCAACCGGCGGTATATACATATTGTATAGCTCTATCTCGGCAGCCCCAGACTTGACTGCTGCCCCCATACATTCCATATACGGGTCACTAGTGTCTGGCACAAGCGGGATAGGTCTATACTGCAAATAACGGTGCATTATGAAAGCTAGGCCACCACCTCCACTTCTTGTGCGATCCTTTCGGAGCAAATTGTATCCATTACAATGGCGTAGGTTGCAGATGGAATTCAGCTTAATCTCCTGGATCGCCTCGACCCTTATCCTTTTCCGATTCATAAAGTCCACGATCTCGCTAATCTTACCTCGAAGCCCGTTGCAATTAAATTGCAAAAACGATGCACTATCCGGAACTGGAACAACAATATTGGGTGTAAGATGCTGCGGTGGAGAATATTGTTGTACGGTAGATGTCGGGGGGTGGGGGGTCGCATAATCAGACGACCCTCTGCTGCTATCGCTGGCACAGCATCCTGTCACGCAGTCAGTATGACTAAACTCCCGCAGCGATGTTAAGCAGGAGCAGTTCCGGAAGTGCACCCACTCCAAGCACCGGTTACACCTGACCGAAACCGAACGGTGGTGGATCAGGTTTCGGCAGACTGAACAATACCGTGGTCCGGGGTCTCCTCTATCTTCACCAAACTGTTTCCAATTCAAATTTTAATTGAATATTCAAAAATATTCAATTAAAAATTTAATTGATTTAACAAATTTTTTAATTAAAACAAAAATCAATCACAAGAATTAATAATATCAATTAAATTTTTAATTGGATCAATTAATTCTGCGATTGAAGATATTTCAATTAAAAATTAATTGGATCAATTAATTTCGTGACTGAATATAAAAATTATTTTTATTTGTGTAGTTGAAAATGTTTTGAATAAGTCAAATCAGACTATAAAATTCTTATTATAATGGGAGATTTACCTAGATTAAGATCGTGGTAGGATTAGTTGCAAATGTTTTGAACAGCACTGTATATCTAAATCTGAACCGATGTCCACCAAATTTAGCACACTTGACTATATTACTAATTGTACTCTTTGTGCAATTTAATTTAAAGAGAATCGCCTTACTTCAAAGACATTCGACTTTAACGGAGGTTTAGCGTGCCCTCAATTTAAGGAAACAGTTTTTTAAAGCAAATATTTTGAACTTTCTTTTAATTAAAATTTCTTTATTATAAATAAGTTTGTTCTTAATATTATGAAAATCGCGTATCCTAAAGTATATGTTGCATAATCTTTAATATTAGGTCAATATTTTTTTTTCACTGCAATAACACGCTTCAATTCCATCGCCTATATCTTTATTTCTAAAAGCAATAGATCAAAATGCTTTTGTAATCCTGTAAACAATAAAATGAACTGCCACTGGAATAAATCAATCAGCTATCACACGATTGCTTTCGGTTGCGATACTTAACAATTACACTGTATATACATATATATAATTTTTAAATAATTTTTAATCATGAAAAAAGACAAATTAACTTTTTGAGTTTATATTTTAACTGTGGTATTATAGCAGTAAATAGTCGCTATTTCCGCAAACATATTTGGAATTAAAAACTGTTCTGTCTTCTTTCCCACGTATCAGTATCACGTCTCTTAACATCATTCTCCCTGCCGCGAAACTACTCTCGCCTCATTCAACCTCATCGTGGTAAAATTGGCAATGAGTTTTCCTATCTCGATGGCTTTCGCTCTGTCTGTACCTTGTTGGTATTACAGGGTCATACTTTCTATGTGCAATTCTTACATGTTCAAAATCCAGAATTTTTTGAGAATATCGCCGAATCATCAATCGGCCTATGGATCATCAATTCTTCAATAGTCATCGAAATATATATGGTAATGAGTGGTCTATTACTCTATGTAAAATTTAAGGAGGCCAATTATGTTACACCTGAGACCAGTTGGAGGAAGTGCATGAAACATTTGGCGATCATAGTATTTGGTCGTTTTCTAAGGTAGGTTTAAGCTAAAACTAGATTTCCTTTGATTTCTTACTGATGATTTCCTATTATATTATAGGTTTTTACCATCTGTAGCCTTGATTGTTTGGATTAATGGCACTGTCTTAAGCTCTCTAACAGATGGTCCATTTTGGCGTCACATAAGCGAACCAAGCCGCACATTTAGTCGAGAAAATTGGTGGCAAAATATTTTTATGATTAACAATTTCACTCCAAAAATTTCGGTAAGTTTTTACGAATCGATACAATGATATTTGACTGTGAGAGTTATGAAAAAAATTTAATCGCGATGCATCGAAATCGAAATTTTAGCTACCCGTAAGAAATGAATTGATAGTTTTACAAGCGTACATTGTAAACAACAGCAAATTATTTTATTGGAAGAATGAACAACCCCGTGCGAAAATTGAACGAAATTGTACTCCACATTTTTAGACTTTTAAAGGCGTTGTTAAAAACAGGAAAATTTAATAAAGGGTGATACGGTCAAAATTTGGTCAATATAAACTTGAGGTATTTCTGTCAATTTTGCATTTAAAAAACCTTAACACCCCTCATTTTGAAGGTGTGTGTGTGTGTAGAATGTTGCTCCTATTTTGATTTTGGAATTCACTCTTCAGTTGTCAAAATGCCGTCCTAGCAAGAAGAGCAGCGTATCAAAATTTTGCTCATCGCGAAAATCCGAGCTACTCGCACGCAAAGCTGGCAAAATCGCTAAAAATTGCCAAATCAACCGTTACTAATGTAATTAAAGTGTTTGGGGAACGTTTGTCGACAGCCAGGAAGTCTGGATCGGGGGGAAATCGAAAACCGGAAGCCGCTGAGACGACAAAGAGAGTTGCCGGTAGTTTCAAGCGAAACCCTAACCTCTCTCTCCGAGATGCCGCAAATAAGCTGGGTGTATCGTCTACAACCCTGCATCGAGACAAAAAACGAGCCGGACTATCGACTTACAAGAAGGTAGTGACTCCAAATCGCGATGATAAACAAAATACGACGGCCAAAGCGCGATCCCGGAGGCTGTACACGACGATGCTGACGAAGTTTCACTGCGTGGTAATGGACGACGAAACCTACGTCAAAGCCGACTACAAGCAGCTTCCGGGACAGGAGTTTTATACGGCAAAAGGAAGGGGAAAGGTAGCAGATATTTTCAAGCACATAAAACTGTCAAAGTTCGCAAAGAAATCTCTGGTTTGGCAAGCCATCTGTACCTGTGGCTTGAAAAGCAGCATTTTCGAAGCTTCCGGGACTGTCAACCAAGAAATTTACGTGAAAGAGTGTTTGAATAAACGTCTGCTGCCTTTGCTGAAGAAACACGGTTGTTCAGTACTGTTTTGGCCGGGTTTGGCATCTTGCCATTACGGTAAAAAGGCCATGGAGTGGTACGCCGCCAACAACGTGCAGGTGGTTCCCAAGGACAAGAACCCTCCCAACATGCCAGAGCTCCGCCCAATTGAGAAATACTGGGCTATTGTCAAGCGGAACCTAAAGAAGACCAAAAAAACTCCTAAGGACGAGCAGCAGTTCAAGGCAAACTGGCTTTCTGCGGCGAAGAAGGTGGCTGTACAAAATCTGATGGCAGGTGTCAAGCGTGAGGCCCGGCAATTCGGATTTGGAAAAGCGAAAGCCTAACTGAATATTTTTCCTGAATTTTATACTAATTGAACTTGAAAAAGGAATTTAATTTGATTTTTTAAATAAACGATTTCACCGATTTACACGCGTTTTCCCTTGACCAAATTTTGACCGTATCACCCTTTATGCTCCTTTTACGCTTGCCACAGTTGGTGGAATTCTACCAAAAATGGTAGATTTTCTACTGTTTGGTAGATTGGTAGAATTCTTGATGTTTTGGTAGATTTTCCAAAATACTACTTTAGGAATAAAAATTTTGACAAAATTTTCTGTAGAAATAAAATTTCGAAAAAAAATTTTCTATAGGTATAAAATTTTGCAAACTTTTCAATAGAAATAACATTTCGACAAAATTTTCTATACAAAAAAATTTCTATAAAAATAAAATGTTGACAAAATTTTCTAAGAAATAAAATTTTGACAAAATTTCATTTTTATAGAAATAACATTTCAACAAAATGTTCCAAGGAAATACAATTTTGACAAAATTTTCTATAGAAATAAAATTCTGACAAAATTTCAGAAATAAAATTTCGACAAAATTGTCTGTAGGAATACAATTTTGAAATATTTTCTTTACAAATAAAATTTTGACATTTTCTAAAGAAATAAATTTTGACAAAATTTTCTAAAGAAATAAAATTAAGACAAAATTTTGTATAGGATTCGTAGTTTTTACCCAAATTTCTATTAAATTGGAATTCTAGTGGTTTTTGAGGACCATTAATAGGTGTGTCGAAAATGGTGAGTATTGGTCCAAGTTTTGGTATAGCTCCCATATAACAGTTTGGCTGATAAGTCCCCGGTCTAACAAAGAAAAACACATTTTTTTGTCAATATTCGTTTTTATTATTCAACATAGTTCCCTTCAAGTGCGATACAACGATTATAACTACCTTCCAATTTTTTGATACCATTTTGGTAGTACTCCTTCGGGTTTGCCTCAAAATAGGCCTCAGTTTCGGCGATCACCTATTCATTGCTGCCAAATTTTTTCCCTGCGAGCATCCTTTTGAGGTCTGAGAACAAGAAAAAGTAGCTGGGGCCAGATCTGGAGAATACGGTGGGTGGGGAAGCAATTCGAAGCCCAATTCATGAATTTTTGCCATCGTTCTCAATGACTTGTGGCACGGTGCGTTATCTTGTTGGAACAAAACTTTTTTATAGCCTCCATCATAGGATGGGGGTATATTAACTTTATCATTCCGTTTGTAACACATCGAAATATTGCTCTAAGACCCCATAAAGTATATATATTCTGGGTCGTGGTGAAATTCTGAGTCGATCTAAGCATGTCCGTCCGTCTGTTGAAATCACGCTAACTTCCGAACGAAACAAGCTCAAAGAGAAGCAAATTGCATCCGATCCGGCTGAAATTTGGTACATGGTATTGGTATATGGTATATAACTACCGTGCAAAAATTGGTCCACATCGGTCCATAATTATATATAGCGCCCGTATAAACCGATCCCCAGATTTGGGTTGCGAAGTCTCCAAGAGAATCAAATTCCATCCAATCCGGTTGTAATTTGGAACATGGTGTTAGTATATGATCTTTAACAACCGTGCCAGAATTGGTCCATATCGGTCCATAATTATATATAGCCCCCATATAAAACGTTCTCCAGATTTGACCTCCGGAGCCTCTTGGAGGAGCAAAATTCCTCCGATCCGGTTCAAATTAGGAACGTGGTGTTAGTATATGGTCGCTAACAACCATACCAAAATTGGTTCATAATCATGGTTGCCACTAGAGCCAAAAATAATCTACCAAAATTTTATTTATATAGAAAATTTTGTCAAAATTTTATTTCTAGAGAAAATTTTGTTAAAATTTTATTCGGTTCATAATAAAATTTTCATCATTGTCAAAATTTTATTTCTATAGAAAATTTTGTTCAAATTTTATTCGGTTCATAATCATGGTTGCCACTCGAGCCAAAAATAATCTACCAAGATTTTATTTCTATAGACAATTTTGTTAAAAGTTCATTTCTATAGAAAATTTTGTTAAAAATGTTATTTCTGTAGAAATTTTTGTCAAAATTTTCTTTCTATAGAAAATTTTGTCAAAATTGTTATTTCTATAGAAAATTTTGTGAAAATTTTATTTCTATAGAAAATTTTGTTAAAATTTTATTTCTGTAGAAAATTTTGTCAAAATTTATGTCTACTTTGTCAAACTGAATTATATACGTATTGGATCGATCTTTTAATACCCTGCGCCACACTGTGGAACAGGGTATTATAAGTTAGTGCATATAACACCCAGAAGGAAACGAGATAGACACATGGTGTCTTTGGCATAATGCTCAGGGTGGGTCCCTGAGTCGATATAACCATGTCCGTCTGTCCGTCCGTCTGTCTGTGAACACATTTTTGTGATCAAAGTCTAGGTCACAATTTAAGTCCAATCGCCTTCAAATGTGGCACATGTTCCTAATTTTGGTCAGAATAGAACCCTATTGATTTTGGAAGAAATCGGTTCAGATTTAGATATAGCTCCCATATATATCTTTCGCCCGATATGGACTAATATGGTCCTAGAAACCAGAGTTTTGGCCCAATTTGTTTGAAATTTTGCACTAGGAGTACAATTAGTAATGCAGTTAAGTGTGCAAAATTTGATTGAAATCTATATTGAAATCTATATTGATTGAAAATATAGCTCCCATATATATCTTTCGCCCGATATGGACTAATATGGTTCTAATAGCCAGAGTTTTGGCCCAATTTGGTTGAAATTTTGCACAGAGAGTAGATTTAGCATTGTAGCTATACGTGCCAAATTTGATTGAAATCGGTTCAGATTTACATATAGCTCCCATATATAGCTTTCGCCCGATTTACACTCATATGACCACAGAGGCCAATTTTTGGCTCCGATTTAGTTGAAATTTTGCACAGGGAGTAGAATTAGTATTGTAGCTATGCGTGCCAAATTTGGTTGAAATCGGTTCAGATTTAGATATAGGTCCCATATATATGTTTTTCTGATTTCGACACACCCAGAAAAAAGTGCCTTCGAAACTAAAGGAAAATTTTTTCATCAATATAGTTTATCCATTTTATTTCCATTAAGGTAAAATTTTGTGAGAAATAATAAAATTTACTGGTTTCAGTAAAAAAATCCTAAACTGTAAGAAGTTAGGAATAGTTCATAAACTAGAATAAGGCATGGAATTTTACTCATACTGTTTTCTTCGCTGGGTATAAGAATTTACTACTGAACAAGAAAATTTTATTCACCGATAACAAAGCATTCGTAAAAATAAACAAAACCCGAACTAAAACCAAGTTTCCTCAAAATTAGTAAAATTTCTTATAAAATGGTAATTGCGACTTCCTTTATAATAGAAAGTTTTTCATACATACGAACAACACTTGTCTACCTGTAATCGATACCTGTCATCGTAATCGATGTGTTTGCGCGTGGGTTGTTTTTTTAGTTGGAATCGCGTTGTTGTGGTATACGGAGAGATTGTTAAAAAATAATATAATAAATAACAAATAAAATATATAAAATATTTGTTATTTTAAATTAGTGAGGAAAATTTTCGTTTTTTGAAAATAAATCTATCAATGTTCGTGATGGTGTATAAAGAAAGAAAACACCAGCAGAATAACAACCCTTTCATTTGTCTTCATTTTGGAATCTTCAATTATTTGGAATAATTTGGAATTCAATTATCAGGTAATATTCAGTGACGCTAACCTTTTGTAACAAAAATGGTTTATGATTTTTTATATTTGTAGGTATTGAAATTGTAAAAGGAGGACAAAATCGTTGGGCAGCAACTTACTAAAAGTGAAAAGTACAAGAAGAAGAAAAAGTGCGTTTTACAGTTGATAATATCACATGGTTGATTCTTAATAAATATATTCAATATATTAATAAAACATGTCTTTTATTGAAGATAAAATTGCTTATATAAATAAATAAAATTGTATTTAAAAACGAAGGTAAGCAGTTCTAATTATGAAGTAAAAGTTTTACCACAAATGTGTAAGATTTGTCCAAATGAATGAAATATTTCAATAAAATCATTCCATATATGAATTCAAATCAGTTAAATTTTTTCATTCTGTAGTATAGTGGTACATAAATATAGGAAAATGTTAACTAATATATGGAATGCATCATACCTAATTTCTACGAAAATCACATCGTTCAAATAAATAAAAATGTCTTTGGCGCTATACGAAGTTCAACTTTCTTCACAATGAGTTCATTTTAACTTAAAGAAGGGGTCACTTTTTTCTGGGTGCAAAAATGGTCAAAATACCAACATTTTCCTTGTAAAATCGCCACTGCTTAGTCGAAAAGTTGTAAAAATGTCTCTAATTTTCCTTAACTTCTAATACATATATATCGAGCGATAAATCATAAATAAACTTTTGCGAAGTTTCCTTAAAATGGCTTCAGATTTGAATGTTTCCCATATTTATACCCTTCACCACTACTGTGGTATAGGGTATAATAAGTTTGTGCATTTGTATGTAACGCCAAGAAATAGTGGTCATAGACCCATCTTTTAGTATACCGATCGGCTTAGAATTAAATTCTGAGTCGATTTAGCGATGTCCGTCTGTCTGTCTGTCTGTCTGTCTGTCTGTCCGTCTGTCTGTCTGTTGATGTATTTTTGTGTGCAAAGTACAGCTCGCAGTTTTAGTCCGGATGTCCTAAAATTTGGTATAGGGTTCTGTTTCGGCTCAAAGACGATCCCTATTGATTTTGGAAAAAATCGGTTCAGATTTAGATATAGCTGCCATATATATTTTTCACCGATCTAGTCATAATTGGCGTGTATATCAACCGATCTTCCTCAAATTCCGTACATCCAAATATTTTATGGGTCTCGAAAAACTTGCAAAATATCAGCCAAATCGGTTCAGATTTAGATATAGCTCCCATATATAGCTTTCGCCCGATTTACACTCATTTGCCCACAGAGGCCAATTTTGTGCTCCGATTTAGTTGAAATTTTGCATAGGGAGTAGAATTAGCATTATAACAATGAGTGCCAAATTTGGTTGAAATCGGTTCAGATTTGGATATATCTCCCATATATAGCTTTCGCCCGATTTACACTCATATGACCACAGAGGCCAATTTTTAACTCCGATTTAGTTGAAATTTTGCACAGGGAGTAGAATTAGCATTGTAGCCATGCGTGCCAAATTTGGTTGTAATCGGTTCAGATTTAGATATATCTCCCATATATAGCTTTCGCCCGATTTACACTCATATGACCACAGAGGCCAATTTTTAACTCCGATTTAGTTGAAATTTTGCGCAGGGATAGAATTAGCATTGTAACTATGCGTGCCAAATTTGGTTGAAATCGTTTCAGATTTTGATATAACTCCCATATATAGCTTTCGCCCGATTTACACTCATATGACCACAGAGGCCGATTTTTAACTCCGATTTAGTTGAAATTTTGCACAGGGAGTAGAATTAGCATTATAACTATGCGTGCCAAATTTGGTTGAAATCGGTTCAGATTTGGATATATCTCCCATATATAGCTTTCGCCCGATTTACACTCATATGACCACAGAGGCCAATTTTTAACTCCGATTTAGTTGAAATTTTGCACAGGGAGTAGAATTAGCATTGTAACTATGAGTGCCAAATTTGGTTGAAATCGGTTCAGATTTGGATATATCTCCCATATATAGCTTTCGCCCGATTTACACTCATATGACCACAGAGGCCAATTTTTTGCTCCGATTTAGTTGAAATTTTGCACAGGGAGTAGAATCAGCATTGTTGCTATGCGTGCCAAATTTGGTTGAAATCGGTTCAGATTTAGATATAGCTCCCATATATATGTTTTTCTGATTTCGACAAAAATGGTCAAAATACCAACATTTGCCTTGTAAAATCGCCACTGCTTAGTCCAAAAGTTGTAAAAATGACTCTAATTTTCCTAAACTTCTAATACATATATATCGAGCGATAAATCATAAACAAACTTTTGCGAAGTTTCCTTAAAATTGCTTCAGATTTAAATGTTTCCCATATTTTTTTACTAACATTGTGTTCCAACCTAGTGCACTAGCCGACTTAAATTTTGAGTCTATAGATTTGAAGAAGTCTATCAAATTCTGTCCAAATCGAGTGATATTTAAATGTATGTATTTGGGACAAACCTTTATATATAGCACCCAACACATTTGACGGATGTTTTATGGTATCGAAAATTTAGATCTACAAAGTGGTGCAGGGTATAATATAGTCGGCCCCGCCCGACTTTAGACTTTCCTTACTTGTTTTTTTACTAACATTGTGTTCCACCCTAGTGCATTAGCCGACTATAATTTTGAGTCTATAGATTTTGTAGAAGTCTATCAAATTCTGTCCGGATCGAGTGATATTTAAATGTATGTATTTGGGACAAACCTTTATAAATAGCCCCCAACATATTTGACGGATGTGATATGGTATCGAAAATTTAGATCTACAAAGTGGTGCAGGGTATAATATAGTCGGCCCCGCCCGACTGTAGACTTTCCTTACTTGTTTGATTTAATATATACCACGTATGGACTTACATACAATTTAGAAGATGGTGTTAGGAGGTTTTAAGATACCTTGCCATCGACAAGCGTTACCGCAACTTAAGTAATTCGATTGTGGATGTGTTTAGAAGAAGTTTCTACGCAATCCATGATGGAGGGTACATAAGCTTCGGCCTGGCCGAACTTACGGCCGTATATACTTATTCTTCTTCATATGGGGCCGTTTTGCCGCGATTTCGACCTTCAAACGCTCCAATAATGCCAGTTACTGTTGATTGGCCGGTTCAACAATTTCCATCGAAAGGGACGTGAACCCTTGCTAATGGTGAGGAAGGACATTTTGAGGGACTCCAAGAAATACAAAGTGCTGGTAAGAGATGACCGAATGAAAATAAATAATAAATGGTTTTCGTGGGACAGTGGAAATCGTCTTGTATGTGGAAAAATGTCTGCTGAGACGGTACTAAAAGATCTATATGGCGAAGATCTATCCAAAACTGATTTTAATGACACTTTCGACAAAATATTTTCAAAAAACTAGAAAGAAATATGCCTGAAACCCAAAAACAAAAAATATTATTAAAAACTGTTTCATATAATATAAACGGATTTCCAAATAAATACTTGTTTCCATACTTTTTTGATTATTTGTGCAACTTTGATGTAATTTTGCTAGTAGAAACTCACTTGGAGGGCGAATTTACAAAACAGGCAGAAAGATACTTTCCAGGTTATGAAATTCAATGGGTTAATGCGGATAGAAGTTATCGATTTGGACGGGCGATTTGAGGAGTTATGCTTGGAGTAAAACGAAATATTACTACAAAAAGTTTGAGGTATGAAATCAAAAGTATTAATGGATTTATTGGCGTTGACATATCTTTAGGAGAATTTAATGATTTTATTGTCCCACTGTATTTGAGAAGTGCTAATTGGGCAAAATACTTCGAAAACGTCAAGCAACTCTTGGACATATCTAAGCATGAGTCTGTGGCACTTATAGGAGATCTGAACATAAGAATAGGCGAACTCCAACAAGAAATTATGCCATTATTCATGGAAAAGTTCCCAACAGGTTTGGCCAGACGTAGTTCAAAAGATAAAGTTTGTAACGGGAGAGGACGTACGTTCACTGAATTTTGCAATGAAAACAATATGATTATTTTGAATGGTCAAACGAAGGGAGACGAGGAAGGTAATTTTACCTTTATAAGTTCTGCGGGAAAGTCTGTCAACGATATCTGCTCAATATATCAATCTCTTTTACAAAGCGTAGAAAATTTCACGGTGGAAGAAAAAAATTGGTCAGATCACATGCCAATAGTTCTAACTCTCAAACTCGATTTCTGGGGAAACAATGTTACTAAACTCAAATTACTGCCACAACTTATGTGGAAAGAATCCGAAAGGAATAATTACCAATGCAACTTGAATAGGAACTTACAAGAGTTGTCAAATGTAAATGAAACCCTCACATTAAAGCATTTAACGGACGTAATAATCAAATCAGCAAAAACGATACAAATTATACCAACTTACACTAAGAAAAATAAGTGGTTTAATGATAGATATAATTACAAGAAAACTTAATAATATACACAATGGCAAGGAGTGGTGGGCACTGGCGAAAGCAATAGGTAACCAAAGTACCCAAATTAGTCCATAAGTAGATGCAAAGACACTATCGAACTATTTTCGGTCATTGTTGAACAGTAGCAGAAATCAAAGCCATTCTATCTTCAGTCAAATTAAACAAAGTCCCAGGTGAAGACAGAATCCCGTACGAGTTTTTCATTAATTCTACGGATAATTTTCTACAAAAATTTGCCCAGGTATACAACCACATATATACACACGTAGACATCGATGAAGCATTTATAAGAACCGTGATCTTTCCTATACACAAGAAGGGTGCATTAAATGAAGTTTCTAATTACAGAGGAATATCATTATTAACTGCGTTGCAAAAATCTTCATGGGAATCTTGAATGAGAGGCTATTCAATTGGGCAGAGGAAGAAAATGTATTATCGGAATACCAGGCTGGCTTCAGAAGAGGTTATTCAACAACCGATAATTTATACACACTATCGTCGATTGTCCACTTAAAGTTAGCGGAAAAGAAGAAAGTTTATGCATTTTTTGTAGACTTTAAAGCTGCTTTTGATACGGTCTGCAGGAAACTAATGATTTATAAAATGCATCAACTAGGGATACCATATAAATTTGTGGGAATGATAAACAAAATTTATAAAAAAAACAAGTAAGGAAAGTCTAAAGTCGGGCGGGGCCGACTATATTATACCCTGCACCACTTTGTAGATCTAAATTTTCGATACCATAAAACATCCGTCAAATGTGTTGGGTGCTATATATAAAGGTTTGTCCCAAATACATACATTTAAATATCACTCGATTTGGACAGAATTTGATAGACTTCTACAAATCTATAGACTCAAAATTTAAGTCGGCTAGTGCACTAGGTTGGAACACAATGTTAGTAAAAAACTAGTAAGGAAAGTCTAAAGTCGGGCGGGGCCGACTATATTATACCCTGCACCACTTTGTAGATCTAAATTTTCGATACCATATCACATCCGTCAAATGTGTTGGGGGCTATATATAAAGGTTTGTCCCAAATACATACATTTAAATATCACTCGATCTGGACAGAATGTGATAGACTTCTACAAAATCTATAGACTCAAAATTTAAGTCGGCTAATGCACTAGGATGGAACACAATGTTAGTAGAAAAAAAATATGGGAAACATTTAAATCTGGAGCAATTTTAAGAAAACTTCGCAAAAGTTAATTTATGATTTATCGCTCGATATATATGCATTAGAAGTTTAGGAAAATTAGAGTCATTTTTACAACTTTTCGACTAAGCAGTGGCGATTTTACAAGGAAAATGTTGGTATTTTGACCATTTTTGTCGAAATCAGAAAAACATATATATGGGGGCTATATCTAAATCTGAACCGATTTCAACCAAATTTGGCACGCATAGCAACAATGCTAATTCTACTCTCTGTGCAAAATTTCAACTAAATCGGAGTTAAAAATTGGCCTCTGTGGTCATATGAGTGTAAATCGGGCGAAAGCTATATATGGGAGATATATCTAAATCTGAACCGATTACAACCAAATTTGGCACGCATGGCTACAATGCTAATTCTACTCCCTGTGCAAAATTTCAACTAAATCGGAGTTAAAAATTGGCCTCTGTGGTCATATGAGTGTAAATCGGGCGAAAGCTATATATGGGAGATATATCTAAATCTGAACCGATTTCAACCAAATTTGGCACGCATAGTTATAATGCTAATTCTACTCCCTATGCAAAATTTCAACTAAATCGGAGCACAAAATTGGCCTCTGTGGACAAATGAGTGTAAATCGGGCGAAACCTATATATGGGAGCTATATCTAAATCTGAACCGATTTGGCTGATATTTTGCAAGTTTTTCGAGACCCATAAAATATTTGGATGTACGGAATTTGAGGAAGATCGGTTGATATACACGCCAATTATGACTAGATCGGTGAAAAATATATATGGCAGCTACATCTAAATCTGAACCGATTTTTTCCAAAATCAATAGGGATCGTCTTTGAGCCGAAACAGAACCCTATACCAAATTTTAGGACAATCGGACTAAAACTGCGAGCTGTACTTTGCACACAAAAATACATCAACAGACAGACAGACGGACAGACAGACAGACAGACAGACAGACAGACAGACAGACAGACGGACATCGCTAAATCGACTCAGAATTTAATTCTAAGCCGATCGGTGTACTAAAAGATGGGTCTATGACCACTATTTCTTGGCATTACATACAAATGCACAAACTTATTATACCCAGTACCACAGTAGTGGTGAAGGGTATAAAAACTTAACCATACAATAGGATTCAAATATTTAAACGGTCAATACAGCTCCAGAGATATAACATGGATACTTAAAACTAGATGTGACCTAATAATCTTAAATGGGAACAAACATGATACACTCAAAAAAAAGTGAACTCTCTATTTCACTAAAGCCATATTAACTTTATATTAGTTCATAGAATCATTATGTTTGGAAAAAGTTTATTTTAGTCTAATAATTTTTTGCGTATGTTAGTTAAATGAACTAAAAAACGGGAAAAAGTTATACACAAATAAAGCATAAAGATTTCCTAATTTCGTATTTCTTACAAAATAGTTCATTATTTCTTTAAATTTGTAAATTTTACCAAAAATGTGTCCATCGTGAACTTCGTATGTCACTAAAGACATTCTTGCAATTTTGAACTCCAAGATTTGTCTTAAAACTACAAAATTTTCTTTAACTACTGAAAAAATTTAGTTATGTCTAATAAATTTTCTTGAATTTGTCGAAAAATATTTACTTATTTTTGCCATATCGGAGTGATGCCAGCGCTTGTAATACCGTTTAGTTAAAATTTTCTAAAAAAGTTCCAAATTTTTTAAAATTAATCGAAAGTTATCTTTCCTGGTGGGTTCACTGTTTTTTCAGTGTAGAGAAGCGACAGAAAACAACCAATGTACGTTATGTAATCTGCGTGAGTGCGAAAACCTACAACATTTCATGGGAATTTGTCCAGTATTGGGAGTTTACCGACAACATTATTTTGGGAAACCCTATCTTTCTGAAGACGAAGTAGTCGAGATACTAAATGGGGGAGAAATCGCAGACTGGAAGAATATGATATCTTTCATAAAAACGGCGCTACGATTTAGATACTTGATTATCTCAGAATTTAATTGAATTTTTTGAAACAAAATATAATTGTACCGTTTTATTTTACTCAAGATTTCAGAAAAAAATTAATCTAAGGTTCGGCTGACGACGAAAGTCATAGCCGTATATCTCTTTGTTATACCCTTCACCACTACTGTGGTACAGGGTATAATAAGTTTGTGCATTTGTATGTGACGCCAAGAAGGAAAAGTCTGAGGCCCATCGTTTAGTATACCGATCGTCTTAGAATTAAATTCTGAGTCGATTTAGCGACGTCCGTCTGTCTGTCTGTCTGTCTGTCTGTTGATGTATTTTTGTGTGCAAAGTACAGCTCGCACTTTTAGTCCGATTGTCCTAAAATTTGGTATAGGGTCCTGTTTCGGCTCAAAGACGATCCCTATTGATTTTGGAAAAAATCGGTTCAGATTTAGATATAGCTGCCATATATATTTTTCACCGATCTGGTCATAATTGGCGTGTATATCAACCGATCTTCCTCAAATTCCGTACATCCGAATATTTTATGAGTCTCGAAAAACTTGCAAAATATCAGCCAAATCGGTTCAGATTTAGATATAGCTCCCATATATAGCTTTCGCCCGATTTACACTCATTTGCCCACAGAGACCAATTTTTTGCTCCGATTTAGTTGAAACTTTGCACAGGGAGTATAATTAGCATTGTAGCTATGCGTGCCAAATTTGGTTGAAATCGGTTAAGATTTAGATATAGCTCCCATATATAGCTTTCGCCCGATTTACACTCATATGACCACAGAGGCCAATTTTTTGCTCCGATTTAGTTGAAATTTTGCACAGGGAGTAGAATTAGCATTGTAGCTATGCGTGCCAAATTTGGTTGAAATCGGTTCAGATTTAGATATATCTCCCATACATAGCTTTCGCCCGATTTACACTCATATGACCACAGAGGCCAATTTTTTGCTCCGATTTAGTTGAAATTTTGCACAGGGAGTAGAATTAGCATTGTAGCTATGCGTGCTAAATTTGGTTGAAATCGGTTCAGATTTAGATATATCTCCCATATATAGCTTTCGACCGATTTACACTCATATGACCGTAGAGGCCAATTTTTTAACTCCGATTTAGTTGAAATTTTACACAGGGAGTAGAATTAGCATTGTAGCTATGCGTGCCAAATTTGGTTGAAATCGGTTCAGATTTAGATATATCTCCCATATATAGCTTTCGCCCGATTTACACTCATATGACCGTAGAGGCCAATTTTTTAACTCCGATTTAGTTGAAATTTTACACAGGGAGTAGAATTAGCATTGTAGCTATGCGTGCCAACTTTGGTTGAAATCGGTTCAGATTTAGATATAGCTCCCATATATATGTTTTTCTGATATCGACAAAAATGGTCAAAATACCAACATTTGCATTGTTAAATCGCCACTGCTTAGTCGAAAAGTTGTAAAAATGACTCTAATTTTCCTAAACTTCTAATACATATATATCGAGCGATAAATCATAAATTAACTTTTGGGAAGTTTCCTTAAAATCGCTTCAGATTTAAATGTTTCCCATATTTTTTACTAAAAGTGTTCCACCCTAGTGCATTAGCCAACTTAAATTTTGAGTCTATAGATTTTGTAAAAGTCTATCAAATTCTGTCCAAATCGAGTGATATTTAAATGTATGTATTTGTGACAAACCTTTACATATAGCCCCCAACACATTTAACGGATGTGATATGGTATCGAAAATTTAGATCTACAAAGTGGTGCAGGGTATAATATAGTCGGCCCCGCCCGACTTTAGACTTTCCTTACTTGTTTTATTTTATCGTTGGTCAATTTAGTTATTAATTTGAATTCATACTCAATATATTCATAGTTATTTAAACATGAAATATAACTTAATAACCAATAAAGAGATAGTACTACTACTACTACTACTACTAGTCACTGTTGATGGTTTTTCCCTTCTCAAGATAATCGATACAAAATATTCCATGCACATCCCAAAAAACAGAGGCCATTATTTTGCCAGCGGACTTTTTAGTCTTTCCACGCTTCGGAGACGGTTCACCGGTCGCTGTCCACTCAGCCGACTGTCGATTGGACTCAGGAGTGTAGTGATGGAGCCATGTTTCATCCATTGTCACATATCGACGGACCTCAAATCGGTTGATATGGAGACTATATCAAGCTTAGGTAGGTGACAGCCCGGTGTATCAAGCTCACGTAGACTATTCAGTCCATTGTGATACCACAGTGGTTAACTTCTCTCTTATCACTGAGTGCTGCCCGACTCCATGTCAATGACAAGGGACTTCCTTTTTATAGCCGGGTCCGAACGGCGTTCCACGTTGCAGTGAAACCACTTAGAGAAGCATTGAAACACTCAGAAATGTCACCAGCATTACTGAGGTGGGATAATCCACCGCTGAAAAACTTTTTGGTGTTCGGTCGAAGCAGGAATTGAACCCACGACCTTGTGTATGCAAAGTGGGCATGCTAACCATTGCCTACGGTGGCTCCCATAGGGACTATATCAAAACCTGGACCGATATAGCCCATCTTCGAACTTGACCTGCCACAGTCTTCAATAATGAAGCAATCATGTTGAAATTTTTTACAAACTCATCTTTTTTCTGCAGGCAGGTCAAGTTCGAAGATGGGCTATATCGGTCCTTGTTTTGATATAGTCCCCATATAAACCGACCTCTGTATTTGAGGTCTTGGGCTTATAGAAATCATAGTTTTTATCCAATTTGCCTGAAAATTGAAATTTTGTATTTTAGGATTTTGAAGTATTTTAAAGATGTGTGTTGAAAATGGTGAGTATCGGCCCATGTTTTGATATAGCCCCCATATAGACCGATCTCTCGATTTTACTTCATGGGCTTCTAGAGTCCGTAGTTTTTTTTTCCAATTTGCCTGAAATAGGAAATGTGGAGATATTTTAGGACCATAAAGAGGTGTGCCGAAAATGGTGATCATCGGTCCATGTTTTTGTATAGCCCCCATATAGACCGATCTCCCGATTTTACTTCTTGACCTTCTAGAATCCGTAGTTTTTATTCAATTTGCCTGAAATTAGATATCAAGAGGTATTTTAGGATCACAAATACGTGTGCCGAAAATGTTGTGTATGTAAAAATCTACAGATTTTACATCCAGGCGTTATTTAATCATGTGCAAGGAACTTAGAAGAGATGATTATGGTTCCACTAAAACTGAAACAAAAATGATTCTTATGAATCCAGAATCTGATCTAGTCTTCATAGGTAAAATTTTTAAATGTATCTTCGGGAAGCGAACTGGTTGAACTGATCTGCTTAGGAGAATTCTACATCCGCTACGACGAAGAATTTTCAAAGGAACCTCTTATATTTGATTCATGGTGGTGGGTTCTTAAGATTCGGCTCGGCAGAACTTGCTGCTGAATATATTTGTTTTCATTACTTTTAGTTAATTTTTTCTTCTTCTAGGAGGGAGTGTAATTTCGTAAGTTGTAGTTTAAAAGTATCCCAGGGCATTTAATTTTCCTTTGTGGAAATCTCAAAATGTGGAGTATAATTTAGTTCAATTTTCGCACAACGTAGTTCATTCTTGCTATAAAATTGTTTACTTTTTTTTCCTGCGTGTAACAAAAGACAAATTTCTTTATTTATCTATTTTAGGCTAGCATTCACACTTGGTATATAGCAGCCGATTTCCAATTATTTGCCTTTTATACTCTCATCTTAATATTCATTTCTAAGTAAGTATCTTCTCAATATTCATATCCCTCCCAATATGTATTTGAAAGAACTTCGGATAGAAACCACTATTTTTGGTATTACAATTACAGATATCCTCAGTACAAGAAACGAGTGCTCGTAACTTTATCCTTTTTGACTGTTCTTATTCCCACAGCAATAAATTATGCTTTAAAATTGGAAACGACATTCATGATTAAACCCGAGTAAGTTACTACTTAAAGACCAGTATTACTTAAGATCAGTTTAGTTTCTCAAGGACAACTTTCGATAAAAAAAAGATGTGGAAATGTAATTTTTTTCTATTTCTAATTCTAAGAAGAGAACTTTGTACTGACCTTATATAAAGAAGATAAGTTGTAGTAATAATTAAATTCTATACTGAAATAGATCCTATCGATATGGATTTTTCAAGGATATGCCATTTTTCTACTACAACTACACACCATTCTACACCAATATGGGTGGTTATCTCTTTGGCATTTGGTGTGGAGATGTCTACTTGAAATACCTCAGCAAGGACGAGGTTCAACGAAATGTTCGTGGTGTACTGAAATATGAGATTGGTGCCTGGTTAGTAGCACTTCCGATGGCCATTAGCATTATTCAGATGGGAACTATTACAATTTTTCAACAACCCTCCATATGGACAGCTTTCTTCAGTGGCATAAATCGTAATTTATGGATTGTATTTGTTTGTGGTACATCCATATTGGCAATGGCTTGCAAGGCAGGAGGTAAGTAAATAATTAGTAAGTGTATAAACAGAATTATAGCGATATACTGTGGCAACCCCTTGTTTACCATACTTTTTAATTCATTACTAGTAATTCTTGTTGCCCGGTCATCTGGAAATACTTTTATTTTCAAATAACTAGATATTGCAGTTATCCAATGGTGAATGTTAAAAAATTATGGTAAATTGACATCAGAAAACACCTCGGCATTAAGAAAAGAGGACATTTTTACCGACAAGTAAGTCTATTTGTTTGACGCGAAAAATGTTTCTCCTACCGCTACTACAGCGATACTATGGTTATGTTAAAACACACTCAAAAAAAGTTTACTTGGATGCAAAGATTTTAACCTTCCTTTGCGGATTCTTTAAAAAAAGGAATTTTTTTGCGACCTATCTGGCTTTAAATATAGGATCTTTAAAATTAAACTTAGGATACAGATCTCATTTATTGAATTTTATATATATATATATATATATATATATATATATATATATATATATTTATATATGAATTTTATATATATATATATATATATATATATATATATATATATATATATATATATATATATATATATATATATATATATATATATATATATATATATATATATATATATATATATATATATATATATATATATATATATATATATATATAACCGGGATGTCGGTTTATAAAGGGTGATTCTTTTGAGGTTAGGATTTTCATGCATTAGTATTTGACAGATCACGTGGGATTTCAGACATGGTGTCAAAGAGAAAGATGCTCAGTATGCTTTGACATTTCATCATGAATAGACTTACTAACGAGCCACAACGTCGAATTTTCAGTGAATGGGCCCTAGAAAAGTTGGCAGAAAATCCGCTTTTTTATCGACAAATTTTGTTCAGCGATGAGGCTCATTTCTGGTTGAATGGCTACGTAAATAAGCAAAATTGTCGCATTTGGAGTGAAGAGCAACCAGAAGCCGTTCAAGAACTGCCCATGCATCCCGAAAAATGCACTGTTTGGTGTGGTTTGTACGCTGGTGGAATCATTGGACCGTATTTTTTCAAAGATGCTGTTGGACGCAACGTTACGGTGAATGGCGATCGCTATCGTTCGATGCTAACAAACTTTTTGTTGCCAAAAATGGAAGAACTGAACTTGGTTGACATGTGGTTTCAACAAGATGGCGCTACATGCCACACAGCTCGCGATTCTATGGCCATTTTGAGGGAAAACTTCGGAGAACAATTCATCTCAAGAAATGGACCGGTAAGTTGGCCACCAAGATCATGCGATTTGACGCCTTTAGACTATTTTTTGTGGGGCTACGTCAAGTCTAAAGTCTACAGAAATAAGCCAGCAACTATTCCAGCTTTGGAAGACAACATTTCCGAAGAAATTCGGGCTATTCCGGCCGAAATGCTCGAAAAAGTTGCCCAAAATTGGACTTTCCGAATGGACCACCTAAGATGCAGCCGCGGTCAACATTTAAATGAAATTATCTTCAAAAAGTAAATGTCATGGACCAATCTAACGTTTCAAATAAAGAACCGATGAGATTTTGCAAATTTTATGCGTTTTAAAAAAAAAAAAAGTTATCAAGCTCTTAACAAATCACCCTTTATGAAGACTAAATCAAAACCGATATATTTGACCTACTTTTATATATATATATATATATATATATATATATATATATATATATATATATATATATATATATATATATATATATAGATTTTCTCTCTAGATTTTCAATTTCAGGCAAATTAGATAAAATCTACGGTTTTTATAATCAAAATCGGGAGGTCGGTTTATATGAAGACTAAATCAAAACCGATATATTTGACCTACTTTTGATTCGGTTTTGATTTAGTCTTCATATAAACCGACCTCCCGATTTTGATTATAAAAACCGTAGATTTTATCTAATTTGCCTGAAATTGAAAATATAGGGGTATTTTAGGACCATAAAAAGGTGTGCCGAAAATGGTGCCTATCGGTCCATGTTTTGGTATAGCCCCCATATAGACCGATTTCCCGATTTCGCTTCTTGGGCGTCTAGAAATTGTATTTTCTATCCGATTTGCCTGAAATTAAAAATCAAGAGGTATTTTAGGACCACAAATGGCTTTATCGAAAATGGGGTGTATCGGTCCAGGTATTGGTATAGTCCCCATATATATTAGACCGATTTCCCAATTTTACTTGTTGGGCTTCTAGAATCCGTAGTTTTTACCCAATTTATCTGGGGGCCACCGTGGTGCAATGGTTGGCATGCCCGCCTTGCATACACAAGGTCGTGGGTTCGATTCCTGCTTCGACCGAACACCAAAAAGTTTTTCAGCGGTGGATTATCCCACCTCAGTAATGCTGGTGACATTTCTGAGGGTTTCAAAGCTTCTCTAAGTGGTTTCACTGCAATGTGGAACGCCGTTCGGACTCGGCTATAAAAAGGAGGTCCCTTGTCATTGAGCTTAACATGGAATCGGGCAGCACTCAGTGATAAGAGAGAAGTTCACCAATGTGGTATCACAATGGACTGAATAGTCTAAGTGAGCCTGATACATCGGGCTGCCACCTAACCTAACCTACCCAATTTATTTGAAATTGGAATTTTAGAGGTATTTGAGGACCATTAAGAGGTGTGTTGAAAATGGTGAGTATTGGTCCATGGTTTGGTATAGCCCCCATATAGACCTAACTTCCGAATTTATTTCTTGGGCTGCTAGAATCTGTAGTTTTTATCCACTTTGCCTAAAATTGGAAACCTAGAAGTATTTTAGGACCACAAATATGTCAGCCGAATATGATATGTATCGAACCATGTTTTGATATAGCCCCAACGAGACCGATCTCCCGAATTAAATCCTTGGGCTTCTAAAAACCGTAGTTTATATACGATTTGCCTGAAATTGGAAATCTAGAGGTATTGTAGGATGGTAAAGAGCTGCGCCGAAAATGGTGAGTATCGGTCAATGGTTTAGTATAGCCCCCATATAGACCGATCTCCTGATTTTACGTTTTGGGCTTCTAGAATTTGCGCGAAATTGGAAATCTTGAAGTATTTTGGAACGATAAAGAGGTGTGCCGAAAACGGCGAGTATCGGTCCATGTTTTAATACAGATCCCATAACACCGATCTCCCGATTTTAAACCGTAGTGTTTATGCGATTTGTCTGAAATTGTAAATATACTGGTATTTAGACTCAAAAATATGTGTCGGTTTTATTTTTACCGGTCCATTTGGTAAGGCATCGATATAGACCGATTTCACTTCTTGAACGCATAACAGGCGCACTGATTATAAAAATTGCTTCAAACTGAAAATAAAATTTGCAGATTTTACTCCTCGTAATCATTAAAATAATGGGGGTAAAAATCTACAGATTTAATATTTCAGATTTAAGGTTTCTCTAAAACTTACAAACAAAATTGGTTCTTATAAATCCAGAATCGGATCTAGCCTTCATAGGTAGAATCTTTAAATTTATCTACGGGAAACGTACTGGTTGAACTGATCTGCTTGGGAGCATATCTGTCATCAAACCCCCTGAAATTCTATATAAAGGGTGATTTGTTAAGAGCTTGATAACTTTTTAAAAAAAAAAACGCATAAAATTTGCAAAATCTCATCGGTTCTTTATTTGAAACGTTAGATTGGTCCATGACATTTACTTTTTGAAGATAATTTCATTTAAATGTTGACCGCGGCTGCGTCTTAGGTGGTCCATTCGGAAAGTCCAATTTTGGGCAACTTTTTCGAGCATTTCGGCCGGAATAGCCCGAATTTCTTCGGAAATGTTGTCTTCCAAAGCTGGAATAGTTGCTGGCTTATTTCTGTAGACTTTAGACTTGACGTAGCCCCACAAAAAATAGTCTAAAGGCGTCAAATCGCATGATCTTGGTGGCCAACTTACCGGTCCATTTCTTGAGATGAATTGTTCTCCGAAGTTTTCCCTCAAAATGGCCATAGAATCGCGAGCTGTGTGGCATGTAGCGCCATCTTGTTAAAACCACATGTCAACCAAGTTCAGTTCTTCCATTTTTGGCAACAAAAAGTTTGTTAGCATCGAACGATAGCGATCGCCATTCACCGTAACGTTGCGTCCAACAGCATCTTTGAAAAAATACGGTCCAATGATTCCACCAGCGTACAAACCACACCAAACAGTGCATTTTTCGGGATGCATGGGCAGTTCTTGAACGGCTTCTGGTTGCTCTTCACTCCAAATGCGGCAATTTTGCTTATTTACGTAGCCATTCAACCAGAAATGAGCCTCATCGCTGAACAAAATTTGTCGATAAAAAAGCGGATTTTCTGCCAACTTTTCTAGGGCCCATTCACTGAAAATTCGACGTTGTGGCAGATCGTAAGTCTATTCATGATGAAATGTCAAAGCATACTGAGCATCTTTCTCTTTGACACCATGTCTGAAATCCCACGTGATCTGTCAAATACTAATGCATGAAAATCCTAACCTCAAAAGAATCACCCTTTATTATCACGTAACCTGCTACTACGAAGAGTTTTCAAAGTAAACTATATTTGATTCATGATGGTGGATATAAAGGGTGGTTAAAATTTCAAGGGCCGATGTTGATTTTGAATAAAACACAAACTATTTAGGAAATTATTGTAATTTTATTTTATTATGATATATTGGTATTACTCAATTATGTATGGAACAAAATATCGGCCAAATGGGCGCCGCGACCTCGGTGGCACACCTCCATCCGATGGTCCAAATTTTCGATAACACTGAGGCATAATGGAGGTTCTATGCAGTTAATGTACCGAATTATCTCATCCTTTAGCTCTTGAATTGTTACTGGCTTATCGACGTACACCTTTTCTTTCAAATAACCCCAAAGAAAAAAGTCCAACGGTGTTAAATCACATGATCTTGGCGGGCAGTGGACATCGCCATTACGTGAGATAACACGGCCATTGAATTTGTTGCGCAAAAGAGCCATTGTTTCGTTAGCTGTGTGGCAAGTGACACCGTCCTGCTGAAACCACATATCGTCCACATCCATATCTTCCAATTCGGGCCATAAAAAGTTCGCTATCATCCCACGATAGCGAACACCATTCACACACGGATGAAAAAGACTGTTTTTCATATGTTTGGCTATAAACATTATATGTTTGGAACACAAATTTTCAAACACAATATTTTTGAGTGCAAGCATATAATGTTCATAAACTAGCATAACATGTTTGGGACATATATTTTAATATGTTAGAACATATTATGTTTGGGACATAAAATGTTTGTAAATATAATATGCTTGGATGCAAACATATATTAATTTAGAAATAGCCTATAAACATATATGTGTTTAGTAGCTTGGAGCGCTATTTAACAGGGAGCGATATTGAATTAAGTTGGTGGTTGTTGCTTGTTATTACAAAATTAACATTTTATTTTTCCTTGGGCCATTGATCAGCTACTTCTTTGATCCTTACAAACTGTGTGGTCCGCTGTTCGAATCCCCGTCCGGCAAAAGGTAAAATTAAAATAAAAAAATTGAATAATTTCTTCTACAATGTTTGTATTACAGAAAAAGGTGCTAAGAACTAAAAAATGTCGTGGAAGTGAGAAAGATGTGGGGGAATATACAATTAGGCAGAAACAAAATTTTGAGCATTCAGGTCGAAAACCTATGTTGTTAGCACCTATATTACCTGTTTATTTTCATAATTCATTATGATTGTAAATATATAAATAAATAAATAAAATTTTGAGCACAATATTGTTTGGGAGAATTTTTTTAAGCATATAATATTTTTGGGTGCAAAATGCTTCCAAACATATTATATGTTCACATAATAACATATTGTTTTTTGGAAGACAACATTATTGAATTTGGAATGTTTGGAACTAAGACTACCCAAACATATATTGTTTAGACCAATATGCTTTCAAACATATTATATATTGGAAGAGATCAAACATATAAATGTTTGGGCAATACCCAAAAATGTATATGCTTGAAGCAAAATATGTTTGGGAGTATATGTTACAGAAGCGATTTTTTATGAGGGTGCAGTAACTGCCTGACCGGCCTCATTTTGGAAAAATACGGCCCGATGATGCCGCCAGCCCATAAACCGCACCAAACAGTCACTCTTTGTGGGTGCATTGGTTTTTGCAACAATCACTCTTGGATTCTCATTCGCCCAAATGCGGCAATTCTGTTTATTGACGAATCCACTGAGGTGAAAATGTGCCTCATCACTGAAGATGATTTTCTTCGAAAATTGATCATCCACATCATAATAAGTCTGGATAACTTTAACACGTTGTTGGATTGTGTATCTCTCCATGGTTCAAATTGAGTAAGTCTGATATAGAGAAATGTCAAATAAAATTCGGAAAAAAACTTGGCGTTTATGTGTGGTTCACATTCAACATCGGCCCTTACAATTTAACCACCCTTTATAAGATTCGGCCCGGCCGAACTTACTGCTATATACATACTTGTTCTACATTGAAATTGTAATTCATTCCGCAACGACAACATTATTTTGTTTTGTTTTTTTTTTTTTTTTTTTTTTTTATCACGTTTAGAGAAGAGAACACTATAAAAAATTAGAATCATCTCTTTCGTAGACACTATCTGTTTATTTTTTCATGGTTCCTAGAAGAGATTCATACAACATAATTTATTTTTCTATTCTTTTTTTTAGTGATTACCTATGAATTTTGTTGTTTACCCATATTCCGTGTCTTGGCTCGTTTATCCTTCCAGATGTATTTGTGGCATCTCTTGGTACTACAAATCACTAACGGATACCAGAGACAACCTCATCATATGACCCAAATGAATTTTGTAAGTAACAACAACATGAGGTAATTAGTATATAAAAGTATATACTTTTTGTGATAAACGTTTATTTTTTGCCAGGATGTAGAAACAATTTCATAAAGACTAACTCAAAAAAAAAACAAGTAAGGAAAGTCTAAAGTCGGGCGGGGCCGACTATATTATACCCTGCACCACTTTGTAGATCTAAATTTTCGATACCATTTCACATCCGTCAAATGTGTTGGGGGCTATATATAATGGTTTGTCCCAAATATATACATTTAAATATCACTCGAACTGGATAGAAAATTAATAGACTTCTACAAAATCTATAGACTCAAAATTTAAGTTGGCTAATGCACTAGGGTGGAACACAATTTTAGTAAAAATATATGGGAAACATTTAAATCTGAAGCTATTTTAAGGAAACTTCGCAAAAGTTTATTTATGATTTATCGCTCGATATATATGTATTAGAAGTTTAGGAAAATTAGAGTCATATTTTCAAATTTTCGACTAAGCAGTGGCGATTTTACAAGGAAAATGTTGGTCGAAATCAGAAAAACATATATATGGGAGCTAAATCTAAATCTCAACCAATGTCAACCAAATTTGGCACGCATAGCTACAATGCTAATTCTACTCCCTGTGCAAAATTTCAACTAAATCGGAGTTAAAAATTGGCGTCTGTGGTCATATGAGTGTAAATCGGGCGAAAGCTATATATGGGAGATATATCTAAATCTGAACCGATTTCAACCAAATTTGGCACGCATAGCTACAATGCTAATTCTACTCCCTGTGCAAAATGTCAACTAAATCGGAGTTAAAAATTGGCCTCTGTGGTCATATGAGTGTAAATCGGGCGAAAGCTATATATGGGAGATATATCTAAATCTGAACCGATTTCAACCAAATTTGGCACGCATAGCTACAATGCTAATTCTACTCCCAGTGCAAAATTTCAACTAAATCGGATTTATAAATTGGCCTCTGTGGTCATATGAGTGTAAATCGGGCGAAAACTATATATGGGAGATATATCCAAATCTGAACCGATTTCAACCAAATTTGGCACGTAGAGCTACAATGCTAATTCTACTCCCTGTGCAAAATTTCAATTAAATCGGAGTTAAAAATTGGCCTCTGTGGTCATATGAATGTAAATCGGGCGAAAGCTATATATGGGAGCTATATCTAAATCTGAACCGATTTCAACCAAATTTGGCACGCATAGCTACAATGCTAATTATACTCCCTGTGCAAAATTTCAACTAAATCGGAGCAAAATATTGACTTCTGTGGTCATTTGAGTGTAAATCGGGCGAAAGCTATATATGGGAGCTATATCTAAATCTGAATCGATTTCAACCAAATTTGGCACGCATAGCTATAATGCTAATTCTACTCCCTGTGCAAAATTTCAACTAAATCGGAGCAAAAACTTGGCCTCTGTGGGCAAATGAGTGTAAATCGGGCGAAAGCTATATATGGGAGCTATATCTAAATCTGAACCGATTTGGCTGATATTTTGCAAGTTTTTCAAGACTCATAAAATATTCGGATGTACGGAATTTGAGGAAGATCGGTTGATACACACGCCAATTATGACCAGATCGGTGAAAAATATATATGGCAGCTATATCGAAATCTGAACCGATTTTTTCCAAAATCAATAGGGATCGTCTTTGAGCCGAAACAGGACCCTACACTAAATTTTAGGACAATCGGACTAAAACTGCGAGCTGTACTTTGCACACAAAAATACATCAACAGACAGACAGACGGACAGACAGACAGACAGACAGACAGACAGACAGACGGACATCGCTAAATCGACTCAGAATTTAATTCTACGACGATCGGTATGCTAAACCATGGGTCTCAGACTTTTCCTTCTTGGCGTTACATACAAATGCACAAACTTATTATACCCCGTACCACAGTAGTGGTGAAGGGTATAAACAGTGAGTAAAGTAGAAAGTCGGACGGGGCCGACTATATCATACCCTAAACCACCCCTACTGAATTAGTAAACATAAGCACTTGAGGGGTATCATCGGTATAGGTTTTGGAGTATCATTGGTATAGGTTTTGGAGAACATAAAGGGGCTACATGTTTATTGGTGTCTTGTCACAATCGGAGCAGAAATGTGTAATATTAGGAGCTATAGTTTATTTTGCACCAAAAGAGTTAGTATGCCACTAATATTGAGTCCATTATTAAAAAAGAGGAAATCGGTCAATTAGTTGTGGGTAATAAATCCAAATTTCTGCAAATTTCTGCAAATGTAGACCCTTCCGCAACATTGAAAATTCAAGCACAAATGAAAAAGTAATAGAGAAAATTAAGTTTCAATAATTTCAAAAACAAAGCCTACTACGATGAAAACTAATTTATATAAGTACATATGTTCAAATAAAGAATTAAAAAACCAGTATAACAAACCTACTATAACAAAAAATAATACTACGGTCAAATCTGTATATAACATCCCCGCCCCCGTGAATTGACGTGGGGAAATTCACCACTATTCAAAATCCAATTTGGCCAGCTTCGATATTGGTCTTTTGAAAATTCCATCTTGTGTTTTTACATCTGCAGATCTAGCTACACCATCACTTCCACAATAGGTTTCCAATATTCTGCCTCGTTTCCATTTTGATCTGGGTAGATTACTGTCACAGACAATAACAAGATCCCCAATTTGAAGTATTTCTGAAGGCACACACCATTTAACCCTTCTGGTTAGATCTGGCAAATATTCCTTTAACCATCGTCCCCAGAAGCCATTCTTTAAATTTTTTAAAATGCGCCATTGTTTTCGCAAATTCACCAAACTAGCATCGAACGCCGCGGGAGTTTGTGTTGAGTTGGTGGTTCCAATTAAAAAGTGGTTGGGGGTAAGGGGCTCAGGATCGTTTGGTTTTAAAGGCAAGTGTGTGAGTGGTCTAGAATTCACAATATTTTCTGCTTCCAACAGTAGGCTTTGAAAAACTTCGAGTTTCGGATCAAGACCACGCAACAATACTTCAAGAGATTTTTTAATGGACTGTATTAAGCGCTCCCAAGCCCCACCAGCGCTGGGATCCGCAGGAGTATTAAAGATCCATTTTATTCCGAGTGAAGATAAAAAACAATTAATTTGATTATGATCCAGAAAGTCTTTTTCGTTTCTTAATTCTTTCTGCAGACCAACAAAATTTTTCCCGTTGTCACTTCTCACTTGCAAAGGAATTCCTCTTCTATTCATAAAATTTCTTAAACTTAAAATGAAAGCGTCGGTAGATAAATCAGCAACTATTTCCATATGAACAGTTCTTACAGTCAGGCACGTGAATAATGCCACATATCTTTTTTCTATCGACCTTCTTATTGTAATATTAAAAGGCCCAAAGATATCCACTCCGGTATAAGAAAATGGACGCACAAATGGTGTAACTCTATCAATAGGTAAAGCTGCCAGTACCGGTTGCGAGGGTTTCGCTTTTCGTAGTTTGCACGAATTGCATTGCATTTCAACTGACCTTAGTAGGCTTCTTATTGATGGAATCCAAAATTTTTCCCGAACATCACAGATTACCTTTGCGGAATTTTGATGACAATTTTTCTGATTATAGTATTCCACAACTAGACGGCTATATCGGTGCCCTTTAGGAAGTATTACAGGGTTTCTTGCTTGTTCTGAAAGGCAAGTCGCATTTTGAAGACGGCTCGAATTATGACTTTTTCGTTCAGAAACGGTAATAACGTCAATAAAGGCTTGATTTCGAAACAGGCTTTCATTTACTTATATCTGAATATTCTTCCCAACAAGTTTCTTTCTGAATATGTATCAAGATGAGATTTTCGGCTTCGGATATCTCTTCAGCAGACAACTCATGTCTAAATATTTCGTCACCGTGAATAACTTGACGAGTGTTGTTGATGAATCTTAATATCCAAGCTACCATCAGAGATGGTCTGTATCAAACATTTTTAGGTTTGCGACTGTCGCAAAGTTGTAAACGTCACATACGCGTCGTAAATGTAGAAAAAGTAACAAAAGTCGCAAACTCAAAATACTTTAGTCGCGTCAGCTAGGCAGCGAATTGGATGATATCCAAGACGATGGTATGTGCAAAGAAGTTGCAATTCTTAGGAATGTTCACAATTTTCGGTTTTTTGTCCCCACATTTTCCCTATTGCCTTTTGCACGAGTACAGGGTAACCGTGGATTTTCTCGTCCTTTCTTAGCTTTAAGTTCAGTCTCCTGTCCAATATAACCCCAAGGTATTTTGCACACTCACCAACGGGAATTTCGATACCACCTAAGAAAATAGGCTTGACCATGGAAAAACTTTCACAAATTTCTGTAGAAACTCACAGCGAATGCTCTCAAACTAAATTAAAAAATGTTCAGGATTTCTTCTATTCAAAATTTGGTTTTCTACAGTAGGTTTACGACTTTTGCGACATACGTATTATACCGTCGCAAATGTATGTCGCAAAAGTCACAGTTTGTTACAGGCCAACCCTGGCTACCATCCGGCGTACCTTGATATATTTGGAATTACCGTTCACAATCTTTTCTAAGATGCTAGGAGATTCTATTGCAGCACACGTCATATGTTTTTGTTTTAACTCTTCCTTACATCTGTCAGATATTCCCAAAATATCACATTCGTTAGGCCAATCGAATTCCGATTGAATATGAAATTCAGGTCCGTTTTTCCATTCATCTTCAGGGTCATATTTAAGCGGGAAATGGGCTCTCGTTGCTTTATCTGCTGGGTTTTTTGAAGTTGGACACCAACGCCACTGAAATTCATATGAATATTCCAAAATTTCGGATACCCTATTTCCGACATATTGCTTGTAAAGGGTGATTCTTTTGAGGTTAGGATTTTCATGCATTAGTATTTGACAGATCACGTGGGATTTCAGACATGGTGTCAAAGAGAAAGATGCTCAGTATGCTTTGACATTTCATCATGAATAGACTTACTAACGAGCCACAACGTCGAATTTTCAGTGAATGGGCCCTAGAAAAGTTGGCAGAAAATCCGCTTTTTTATCGACAAATTTTGTTCAGCGATGAGGCTCATTTCTGGTTGAATGGCTACGTAAATAAGCAAAATTGCCGCATTTGGAGTGAAGAGCAACCAGAAGCCGTTCAAGAACTGCCCATGCATCCCGAAAAATGCACTGTTTGGTGTGGTTTGTACGCTGGTGGAATCATTGGACCGTATTTTTTCAAAGATGCTGTTGGACGCAACGTTACGGTGAATGGCGATCGCTATCGTTCGATGCTAACAAACTTTTTGTTGCCAAAAATGGAAGAACTGAACTTGGTTGACATGTGGTTTCAACAAGATGGCGCTACATGCCACACAGCTCGCGATTCTATGGCCATTTTGAGGGAAAACTTCGGAGAACAATTCATCTCAAGAAATGGACCGGTAAGTTGGCCACCAAGATCATGCGATTTGACGCCTTTAGACTATTTTTTGTGGGGCTACGTCAAGTCTAAAGTCTACAGAAATAAGCCAGTAACTATTCCAGCTTTGGAAGACAACATTTCCGAAGAAATTCGGGCTATTCCGGCCGAAATGCTCGAAAAAGTTGCCCAAAATTGGACTTTCCGAATGGACCACCTAAGACGCAGCCGCGGTCAACATTTAAATGAAATTATCTTCAAAAAGTAAATGTCATGGACCAATCTAACGTTTCAAATAAAGAACCGATGAGATTTTGCAAATTGTATGCGTTTTTTTTTTTTTTTAAAGTTATCAAGCTCTTAACAAATCACCCTTTATTTCATTTGGTCCGATCTGATCCAACTTAACACTGTACGAGAATCTGTCCATAAAAAACATTTGTCAAATTCTATCTCATGGCATTCTGCTATGGTTTTCTTTAATCGGGCTGCGTACACCGCTCCTTGTAGTTCCAGCTTTGGTATTGAATGAAATCTCAAGGTGGCGCATGCCGTTTTGCCAATAATAAAATTTATTGTTATGGAATTATCCTCATATTCTATTCGCCAGTAAGCCAAAGCAGCTACTGCTTCTTCACTCGCATCACAGAATATGTGCAGTTGGGTCGATTTCCTTTTACGCCCATCAAAATACCATCGAGGGATTTCAAAGCATTCAAGTTTTTTGATCTCTTGCAACCATTGTTTGAAGTTTGAATATATAGTTTCCGGCAATTTCTCGTCCCAACCAATACCACTCTTCCATGCTTCCTGCATCAGTATTTTGGAACCGATCATATAATTTGCAACAAACCCAAATGGTCAAACACCGACATAGCTATGCAGAGTAATTCTCTTTTAGTGGGTATTCGTTTCAAGTTCAATACGTCCTCTGGAACTTTATGAAATTTTAATATGAACGTAAACTTGTCATATTTTGGCAGCCAATGCATTCCTAAAATCCTTTCTGCGGTTTTTCCTACATTCACAGAATCATTTTGCATTTCAATACATAGTTGATCCACCACAAAATCTGAGTTGGTAACAAAGTTGTGCATTTCAAAACCTCCAGCTTTATGTATTTCTATCACGGATCGAACCACTTGAACAGCTTCCTTTTCACTTTCAAAGCAATCTACAAAATCATCCACATAGTGCTTATCCTTAATTGACCTGACAGCTCTAGGAAAAGTATCAACAAATTGTTCAGCGTTTTTATTTTTGACATATTGTGCAATTGTTGGAGAACACGTAGCTCCAAATATTAAACGTTGCATCACATAGGTTCGTACTGGCTTTGATGGGTCCCCTTCCCTCCATAGGAAACGCTGTGCATCTTGGTCCGATCTCTTAATGCATACTTGATGAAACATCTCTTTCAAGTCGACGCAAACAGCTATTTTTTCTTCTCTGAATTTAAAAAGAACTTTTAGAAGGGGTTGGTTCAAGTCGGGTCCAGCAATTACATTTTTATTTAAAGATACTCCATGGGTTTCAGCCGCAGCATCAAAAACTAATCTCATATTTTTCTTGTTCGGATTCATGACACCGAAATGAGGCAAATAAAATGTTTTACTAGTTTTCATATTCGCTTCTTCTTCCTCCATAATTCTTGCGTACCCTTTCTGTACATACTCATCGATTTTGGCGCAATATTCTGTTGCATCGCTCAACCGTAAGCAATCGTTTAAACGCCATTTCGTGGGATTCCGGAAACAAAACATTATCATTTCACCACCACAAACCCGTTTCAAATCTATCTCCATACTTCCTAGTACTCAAATTCAAAATGTCTAATGCTCTTTGGTTATCTCTGGAAACCAATGGTTTCACAGGAGTCTTGATTCCGAAAGTTTCTTGTCCAAAATAATCTCTCATCATATTATCCAATTCATTCTGGGACCTTTCTTCATTTTCTGACCTTTTAATAGACATGAAATGTATTTTGATTTTGGTTTATCAACTGGCCCATATATTATCCACCCAAGTCTCGATTTTGCAGCTATGGGTCCAGAAGGAGGGAGTACTTTATGTGTATCGATCGTGACTGTCAAATATGCATGCGCCAGACCTATAATCATTTTTATACCCTTCACCACTACTGTGGTACAGGGTATAATAAGTTTGTGCATTTGTATGTAACGCCAAGAAATAGTGGTCATAGACCCATCTTTTAGTATACCGATCGGCTTAGAATTAAATTCTGAGTCGATTTAGCGATGTCCGTCTGTCTGTCTGTCTGTTGATGTATTTTTGTGTGCAAAGTACAGCTCGCAGTTTTAGTCCGATTGTCCTAAAATTTGGTATAGGGTTCTGTTTCGGCTCAAAGACGATCCCTATTGATTTTGGAAAAAATCGGTTCAGATTTAGATATAGCTGCCATATATATTTTTCACCGATCTGGTCATAATTGGCGTGTATATCAACCGATCTTCCTCAAATTCCGTACATCCAAATATTTTATGGGTCTCGAAAAACTTGCAAAATATCAGCCAAATCGGTTCAGATTTAGATATAGCTCCCATATATAGCTTTCGCCCGATTTACACTCATTTGCCCACAGAGGCCAATTTTGTGCTCCGATTTAGTTGAAATTTTGCACAGGGAGTAGAATTAGCATTATAACTATGCGTGCCAAATTTGGTTGAAATCGGTTCAGATTTGGATATAGCTCCCATATATAGCTTTCGCCCGATTTACACTCATATGACCACAGAGGCCAATTTTTAACTCCGATTTAGTTGAAATTTTGCACAGGGAGTAGAATTAGCATTGTAGCCATGCGTGCCAAATTTGGTTGTAATCGGTTCAGATTTAGATATATCTCCCATATATAGCTTTCGCCCGATTTACACTCATATGACCACAGAGGCCAATTTTTAACTCCGATTTAGTTGAAATTTTGCACAGGGAGTAGAATTAGCATTATAACTATGCGTGCCAAATTTGGTTGAAATCGGTTCAGATTTGGATATATCTCCCATATAAAGCTTTCGCCCGATTTACACTCATATGACCACAGAGGCCAATTTTTTGCTCCGATTTAGTTGAAATTTTGCACAGGGAGTAGAATTAGCATTGTAGCTGTGCGTGTCAAATTTGGTTGAAATCGGTTCAGATTTAGATATATCTCCCATATATAGATTTCGCCCGATTTACACTCATATGACCACAGAGGCCAATTTTTAACTCCGATTTAGTTGAAATTTTGCACAGAGAGTAGAATTAGCATTGTTGCTATGCCTGCCAAATTTGGTTGAAATCGGTTCAGATTTAGATATAGCTCCCATATATATGTTTTTCTGATTTCGACAAAAATGGTCAAAATACCAAACTTCTAATACATATATATCGAGCGATAAATAATAAACAAACTTTTGCGAAGTTTCCTTAAAATTGCTTCAGATTTAAATGTTTCCCATATTTTTTTACTAACATTGTGTTCCAACCTAGTGCACTAGCCGACTTAAATTTTGAGTCTATAGATTTGTAGAAGTCTATCAAATTCTGTCCAAATCGAGTGATATTTAAATGTATGTATTTGGGACAAACCTTTATATATAGCACCCAACACATTTGACGGATGTGATATGGTATCGAAAATTTAGATCTACAAAGTTGTGCAGGGTATAATATAGTCGGCCCCGCCGCAGGGTATAATATAGACTTTCTTTACTTGTTTTTTTACTAACATGTTGTACCATCCCATGGCATTAGCCGACTTAAATTTTAAGTCTATAGATTATAAATTTTGTTCAGATGGATTCAGATATAATGTATGTATTTGGGGCAAAAACCTTTATATATAGCACCCAACACATTTGACGGATTTGATATAGTATCGAAAATGTGGATTTACAAAGTGGTGCAGGGTATAATATAGTCGGCCCCGCCCGACTTTAGACTTTCATTACTTGTTAAATGATAGAAAGGTACATAAAATCACACTAAACCTAAATACAATACATTGATAACAATTTAACAATTTAACAATGGATTGTTGAATTCACAGGCAATGGGAGTTAAATCTCTGGGACTCTTAGTACATTAACGGCCATTTTCATGTAGCCCCGTTAGACGTTAACTCCCAGTTAACAGAAAGTAAAATGAAAATATCTTCTCTCCGGTTAACTTTAACTGAAAATTTTTTAACAGTTAAGTTCCTAACTGGCATTTTGAATATATTAGCAAGATGGCAGATTTGTCCATAGTACGGTTTAAAAGTTCGTTAGCTAACGTAGCACTAACGGAGCTTCATAAAAATGGGGGTGAATAGTACTTATAAATGGAGTCCAAACTGAGCATATAGCATAAAAATGGGCCAACATAGGTTGCTTAAAAACACAACAAATTAAGTTAGAAAATTTGTGTGGAGTTTAAAAATTTAATAAGAATCTACTCTACATGGTCACTTCACGCAAAAAAATAATTCTTTCCTCCCAAACGAAATTTTAGACAAACAAATTTCGTTTCTCATTTGCTTTTCGCTGTAAGGAAGTGTATTTGGAAGAAAAGTATATACTGTTTGTGATAAACGTTTATTCTTTTCCAGGATGTAAAAACTAGTTCATAAAGACAAAAAAAACATTTTTTCTTGCTAATTGCATTTGCCCTCACATCCACGAGGTTTTTTAGTTATTAACACCTTTTCCCGTAATACTAACAATGTAGAAGAAATTATACGATTTTGTAAATTTTTAAAATTTTTTACCTTTCGCCTGGACGGAGAATCGAACCGCGGACCATGCACTTTGTATGCCAACACACTAACCACTGAGCTATGTACCTGTTATGGTCATCAATAGATAAATATCCATATAAGTTATATTTATATAGCATATCTTGCGGCACCCACGAACCGAATAAACAAAGTTTATTTGACAGAAACAAACATTTAGTTTGGCACCGTGGAGCAGTGGTTGCTACGTCCGACTTGCATGCCAAGGGTCGTGGGTTCGATCCCTGCTTCGACCAAAGTTTTTTTTTGTTTTTTTTTTGTTTACATATATTCCAGATATATTCGGAAGATTCCGAAAAAATGCTCAACATTACATTGTAGTATATTAAATTTTGAACTGTAAAATGTGTCTTTTTAAAGACCTAAAGTCAGAAAAGAACAGTGGTTGATATAAACGAAATGGACTGTGTTGTTGTTTCAAAAATAACTTTTTTTATTGAAAAAATAAAAATTTTGTAACAAACGAATTTTTTTGGTGATAAAAGTTTAAAATTTTCGAAGCAATTCAAAAAACTCTAACAAAAGAAAAACTTTTTCGGTACACGTTTTCCAAACGTTTTTTTCTTTACGTGTTCCTTTGCGGTTTCATAAATAAAATAAAGACGTGGAGATGGATTTTTCCATTAGAGGTCCTTTAAAGTCGTTGCATGATTTATACTTCTGCCCTTTAACACAAGAAAATTGTTCTACATCTAATACTTTATATAACTCGATCTCCGTTTGATCCCAAAAATTGAAGATGCGCACTGTTTATCGGACTCGTAGCATTGAGTATCCTGACAATTGCGCGAGTAGCTCGTGAAAATATTTGACAGATAGTCCACCGAGGATTTAAATAAACTTAGAGACGGCTGAAAAATATTCAGTTTTCATTGGTTTTTATATTAAATTAAAAACAAGTATATACGGCCGCAAGTTCGGCCAGGCCGAATCTTATGTACCCACCACCATGGATTGCGTAGAAACTTCTACGAAAGACTGTCATCCACAATCGAATTACTTGGGTTGTGGTATCTTAAAATTTCTTAACATCGTTTTCTAAATTGTGCTTTAGTCCATACATGGTATATATTAGACCAAAAAGTTATGTATAGTTGTCTATAAATAATTACGAATCGATATGGACTTTTTGTACGTAGAGAGCCAGAATTGAAATATGGGGGTCGCTTATATGGGGGCTATATACAATTATGAACTTGATATGGACCAATTTTTGTGTGATTGGGGATCGATTTATCTGAGGGCCATATACAACTATAGACCGATATGGACCTAGTTAGGCATGGTTGTTAACGACCATATACTAGCACAATGTACCACATTTCAAGCAGATCGGATGAATTTTGCTTCTCCAAAAGGCACCGGAGGTCAAATCTGGGGATCGGTTTATATGGGAGCTATATATAATTATGGACTGATAGGAACCAATTGTTTGGTTGTTGGATACCATATACTAACATCACGTACCAAATTCCAACCGAATGGGAAGAATTTTGCTCTTCCAAGGGGCTCTGGAGGTCAAATCTGGGGATCGGTTTATATGGGGCCTATATATAATTATGGACCGATATCGACCAATTTTTGCATGGGAGTTTGAGGCCATATATTAACACCACGTACCAAATTTCAACTGAATCAGATGAATTTTGGTCTTCCAAGAGGTTCCGGAGGTCAAATGTGGTGATCGGTTTATATGGGGGCTATATATAATTATGAACCAATTTTTGCATGGTTGTTAGAGACCATATACTAACATCACGTACCAAATTTCAGCCGGATCGGATGAAATTTGCTTCTCTTAAGGCCTCGCAAGCCAAATCGGGGGATCGGTTTATATGGGGGCTATATATAATTATGGACCGATGTCGACCAATTTTTGCATGGTTGTTAGAGACCATATACTAACACCATGTACCAAATTTCAGCCAGATCGGATGAAATTTCCTTCTCTTAGAGGCCTCGCAAGCCAAATCGGGGGATCGGTTTATATGGGGGCTATATATAATTATGAACCGATGTGGACCAATTTTCGCATGGTTGTAAGAGACCATATACTGACACCATGTACCAAATTTCAGCCGGATCGGATGAATTTGCCTTTCTTAGGGGCCTCGCAAGCCAAATCGGGGGATCGGTTTATATGGGGGCTATATATAATTATGGACCGATGTGGACCAATTTTTGCATGGTTGTTAGAGACCATATACCAACACCATGTACCAAATTTCAGCCGGATCGGATGAAATTTCCTTCTCTTAGAGGCCTCGCAAGCCAAATTTTGGGGTCCGTTTATATGGGGGCTATACGTAAAAGTGGACTGATATGGCCCATTTGCAATACCATCCGACCTACATCAATAACAACTACTTGTGCCAAGTTTCAAGTCGATAGCTTGTTTCGTTCGGAAGTTAGCGTGATTTCAACAGACGGACGGACGGACGGACGGACATGCTCAGATCGACTCAGAATTTCACCACGACCCAGAATATATATACTTTATGGGGTCTTAGAGCAATATTTCGATGTGTTACAAACGGAATGACAAAGTTAATATACCCCCCATCCTATGGTGGTGGGTATAATAAAACACGTTTTCCTTCCACATTGAATAATTGATAATAACAATATTGACATTAAAAAATATTTCCAACGGAATTCGGCTGTAACTATCAATTGCAAGTGCTGAGTACTAAATGACGGTTAAGAAGGTTTTATAAGGTAGGTTGTGCGTATCGAATTCGATCAAAATTTTTCAAGAGAGAGGCAATTAGTTCAGACAACCATTTGACTTGTATTTCAAACAACAATCTATAATAATAAGCTCCAACAGTTAGAAGGAACCAAATAATGATTGTAAATAAAGTAAATAGATTGATACAACTGTGATTTCATTCTAAATGCTGAATTTTCATTAAAACAATCGATTTTCAACCAATATCTTCTCTGTGTGTAATGCCAGAATTTCCATAGAATGGTTGAGTTTTAAATAAGGCTCTGAGTCGCCCGACTTGACCAAATAATATATCACAACCCACACTTGACCACATATCTTGGCGAGATCTAACCAATATCCTTGTAAAATCGCCACTGCTGAGTAGCAAAAATTGTAAATATTACTAAAATTCTCCTATATCTCGAATACATATGTATCGCCTGATAAATCATAAATGCTCTTTTGAACAATTGCATTAAAATTTCTCTCGCTTCATATGTCCCATATTTATACCCTTCGCCACACTGTGCAACAGGATATTATAAGTTAGTGCATATGTTTGTAACACCCAGAAGGAGACGAGATAGATACATGGTGTCTTTGGCAATAATGCTCAGGGTGGGTCCCTGAGTCGATATAACCATGTCCGTCTGTCCGTCCGTCCGTCTGTCTGTGAACACATTTTTGGGATCAAAGTCTAGGTCGCAATTTAAGTCCAATCGCCTTCAAATTTGGCACATGTTCCTAACTTGAGTCAGAATAGAACCCTATTGATTTTGGAATAAATCGGTTCAGATTTAGATATAGCTCCCATATATATCTTTCGCCCGATATGGACTAATATGGACGCAGCAGCCAGAGTTTTATACCGATTTGCTTGAAATTTTGTGCAAACATAACACTTAGTCGTATAGTCAAGTGTGCAAAATTTGATTGAAATCGGTTCAGATTTATATATAGTTCCCATATATAGCTTTCGCCCGATTTACACTCATATGACCACAGAGGCCAATTTTTTACTCCGATTTAGTTGAAATTTTGCACAGGGAGTAGAATTAACATTCTAGCTATGTGTGCCAAATTTGGTTGAAATCGATTCAGATTTAGATATAGCTCCCATATATATGTTTTTCTGATTTCGACAAAAATGGTCAAAATACCAACATTTTCCTTGTAAAATCGCCACTGCTTAGTCGAAAAGTTGTAAAAATGACTCTAATTTCCCTAAACTTCTAATACATATATATCGAGCGATAAATCATAAATAAACTTTTGCAAAGTTTCCTTAAAATTGCTTCAGATTTAAATGTTTCCCATATTCTTTTTTACTAACATTGTGTTCCACCCTAGTGCATTATCCGACTTAAGTTTAGAGTCTATAGATTTTGTAGAAGTCTATCAAATTCTGTCCAGATCGAGTGATATTTAAATGTATGTATTTGGGACAAACCTTTATATATAGCCCCGAACACATTTGACGGATGTGATATGGTATCGAAAATTTAGATCTACAAAGTGGTGCAGGGTATAATATAGTCGGCCCCGCCCGACTTTAGACTTACCTTACTTGTTTTTTACTAACATTGTGTTTCATCCCAGGGCGTTATCCGAATAAAATTTTAATTCTAGAGATTTTGTAGAAATACAAAAAATTGTCTCCATTAAACTATTTGTATCTGGAGATTCAAACCTTTATATAGGTCCCAGCAAATTTGAAGTAGTTGAGATGGTAACACACATGTTTGTCGACATAGTGGTGAAGGTTATAATATAGTCGGCTCCGCCCGACTTTAGATTTTTTTACTTGTTTTAATTTTTTTTTTTTTTTTTTTAATTTTGCTCTCTCTCTTATCAACCGATATGGGTCAATTTCTTCAATTTATGTTAGAGGGCATAAAACCACACTTGCTCTTTCAAGAGGCTCCGGAAATCAAATCTGGGATTCGGTTTATATGGGGGCTAGACCTAAAAATAGTCCGATATGGCCCATTTGCTATATCACCCGATCTACAACAATAATAACGACTTTTGCCAAGTTTCAAGCCGATAGCTTAGATCGTTCGGATGTTAGCGTAATTCCAACTCCCGGGCGAAGGAAATTGCTAGAAATTCAACACGACTCAGATAAATAAACTTTATGGGGTGTGAGAAAGGGTTAATAAAGTTGACACTTTTGGCATTCGAAATGTATCAAAAATAGCACAAATTTTTTGATACATTTCGAATGCCAATAGCACCGTGGCACGACCGCGAGCCATTTGGTACTTTTTCCTCACAATAACTCTTTATAGAGTTATTCTGCCCTAAATGTGAACATTTCTCAGATATTAACTAAACTCAAAAATTATAAAAAGCGGACATTGAAGAAATAAACATATTCCCAAATGAGGATATTTTAGTTTTTCTTAAGGGTCTCAACGTTTTTGAGAGGAATATTGTCTATACCACATTAGCTTGGTAGATTTTGCAAAGATGTACTTCTTCATAATTTTTTTTATTGAAATAAACTGTTGACAAAATTTTCTATAGAAATAAAATTTTGTCAATATTTTCTATAGAAATAAAATTTTCTATAGAAATAAAGTTTTGTCAACATTTTCTATAGAAATAAAATGTTGACAAAATTCCCTGTAGAATTAATAAAATTATAGAATTAATAAAATCTTGACACAATTTTCTGCAGAAATAAAATTTTGACACAATTTTCTGCAGAAATAAAATTTTGACAAATTTTTCTATAGAAATAAAGTTTTGTCAACATTTTCTATAGAAATAAAATTTTGGCAAAATTCCCTCTAGAAATAAAATTTTGACAAAATTCCCTGTAGAAGGAAAATTTTGACATTTTCTATAGAATTAAAAATATATTAATTTTGACAAATTTTCTTAGAAATAAAATTTTGACATTTTTTATAGTATTTTTGTCAGAATTAATAAAATCTTGACACAATTTTCTCCAGAAATAAAATTTTGACACAATTTTCTGCAGAAATAAAATTTTGACAAAATTATCTATAGAAATAAAGTTTTGTCAACATTTTTTATAGAAATAAAATTTTGACAAAATTCCCTGTAGAAATAAAATTTTGACATATTCTATAGCATTAAAAATGTATTAACTTTGCTATAGAATTAAAAATATATTAATTTTGACAAAATTTTCTTAGAAATAAAATTTTGACATTTTTTATAGTATTTTTGTCAGAATTAATAAAATCTTGACACAATTTTCTCCAGAAATAAAATTTTGACACAATTTTCTGCAGAAATAAAATTTTGACAAAATTATCTATAGAAATAAAGTTTTGTCAACATTTTTTATAGAAATAAAATTTTGACAAAATTCCCTGTAGAAATAAAATTTTGACATATTCTATAGCATTAAAAATTTATTAACTTTGACAAAATTTTCTCAGAAATAACATTTTGACATTTTTTTATAGAATTAATACTTTGACAAAATTTTCTTAGAAATAACATTTTGACAAAATTTCCTATACAAATAAATATTTGGCAACATTTTCTATAGAATAAAATTTTGACTAAATTTTCGGAGAAATAAATTTTTTACAAAATTTTCGCAGAAATAAAATTTTTAAAAAAATTTTCTGTAGAAATAAACTTTTGAAAAAATTTTCTATTGAAATAAAATCTCAAAATTTTCTATTGAAAAAATAAGATTTTTTTAGAAAAGCTAAAAAAAACTTGTCCAAATCGGTCTAGATTTAAATATACGTATACTCCCATCGAACATTTGCCATCATGACAGCCTTCTCATGCAGTAAGAGCTTGCAGGTAGCCAGAGGCATACCAACAGATTCTAGTTCCCCTGGAATATGTAAGGTAGTTCCTAGCCTTGCTAGCTCATCTGCTTCGCAGTTCTCCGGTATGTTCCTATGGCCAGGCACCCATATTAGGTGAATATTGTGCTGTTCAGCCATCTCATTGAGAGATTTGCGGCAGTCGATGGCTGTTTTCGAGTTGAGGAACACAGAGTCCAAGGATTTTATTCCAGGTTGATTGTCTGAGTATATATTAATGCCAATATTGCTTGGAGCATTACTTCTCAGCCAATTCACCACTTCTCTTATTGCTAATATTTCAGCCTGAAAAACACTACAGTGATCAAGTAATCTTTTCGCTATTCGAAGTTCCAGATCTTTAGAATATACTCCGAAACCCACTTGTACATCCAATTTGGAGCCATCATTATAGGTCTAACCACTGTCGTGTATAGCCAATGCACAATTTTTGGTTTTAGTACCCACTTTTTCCCTATTGCCTTTTTGCAACATAAAGCTACCGTTGCTTTACTCTCCCTTTCTTCAATAGTAAGCTTAAAGTTCAGCTTCCTGTCCAAAATAACGCCAAGGTATTTTGCACACTCACTGAAGGGAGTTTCAATACCCCCTAAGGAAATGGGCCTAACCGTGGGAGTTTTGCGATCCTTGCAGTACATGACTAGTTCTGTCTATGCAGGATTTACCCCAAGCACCTTTTGGCTTCGAAAAGTACATTTTTAAACAAATTTTAGTACTTTTTCGTCAACATCATTTATCATCCCTGGTATGGGATCAAATACTCATGAAATGTCATGCACAGAAAAAAATATCACCAAAATATTTCCAATTCAATTAAGAAATTAATTGATACAATTAATTTTTAAATCAAACATAGATGACTGACAGTTAAAAAACGATTTAATTTTAATTTAATGAAAAATTTTATTGAAACAACCAATTTTTAAATCAAACTACAAACACTAACCCCCATTTTCATAAAGCTCCGTTAGTGCTACGTTAGCTAACGAACTTTTAAACCGTGATATCTACATATCTGTCATCTTGCATATATATTCCATATACCAGTTAGAAACTTAACTGCTGAAATTTTTTCAGTTACAGTTAACCGGAGAAAAGATATTTTCATTTTTCTTTCTGTTAACTGGCAGTTAAAGCCTAACGGAGCTACATGAAAATAGCCGTAAGTCAGTTAAAAAGTGATTGAAAATTGTTACGTTTTTTTAATACTAAATAATTAATATTATATTATTTTTTTGTTGAATTAATTAAAAAATTTGATAAAGTATTTTTTTATGCCCAATTAAAACTGTAATTGATGCCATCATTTTAGTGTTTGAATATATTTCAATTAAAAAATTATTAGGATCGATTAATTTCGTGATTGAACAAGAAAAATTTTTTCTTGTTACAATTGCGAATATTTAAGTTGAAATGGATTTGTTCGCGATTTTTAAATAATTAATGTTTGGAGAACAGTCAGAAGTCAGCTGTTTCAGGCATACAACCATAGACGAAGAAAGGTATAGACGTCTTACGTGAATTCGCAGCGCTTTGGATTGTCTGCACACCGTAGATGGCACTTTTTCGTCTGCAAATGAGTGATTGTTATACCCTGCGCCACACTGTGGAACAGGGTATTATAAGTTAGTGCATATGTTTGTAACACCCAGAAGGAGACGAGATTGACACATGTTGTCTTTGGCAATAATGCTCAGGGTGGGTCCCTGAGTCGATATGTCCGTCTGTCCGTCCGTCAGTCTGTCTGTGAACACATTTTAAGATCAAAGTCTAGGTCGCAATTTAAGTCCAATAGCCTTCAAATTTAGCACATGTTCCTTATTTGGGTCAGAATAGAACCCTATTGATTTTGGAAGAAATCGGTTCAGATTTAGATATAGCTCCCATATATATCTTTCGCCCGATATGCACTAATATGGACCCAGCAGCCAGAGTTTTATACCGATTTGCTTGAAATTTTGTACAAACATAACACTTAGTCGTATAGTCAAGTGTGCAAAATTTGATTGAAATCGGTTCAGATTTAGATATATATCTTTCGCCCGATATGTACTAATATGGTCCTAAAAGCCAGAGTTTTGGCCCAATTTGTTTAAAATTTTGCACAGGAAGTAGATTTAGCATTGTAGCTATGCGTGCCAAATTTAATTGAAATCGGTTCAGATTTATACATAACTCCCATATATAACTTTCGCCCGATTTACACTCATATGACCACAGAGGCCAATTGTTTGCTCCGATTTAGTTGAAATTTTGCACAGGGAGTAGAATTAGCATTGTAGCTATGCGTGCCAAATTTTGTTGACATCGGTTCAGATTTAGATACAGCTCTCATATATATGTTTTTATGATTTCGACAAAAATGGTCAAAATACCAACATTTTCCTTGTTAAATCGCCACTGCTTAGTCGAAAAGTTTTAAAAATGACTCTAATTTTCCTAAACTTCTAATACATATATATCGAGCGATAAATCATAAAAAAACTTTTGAGAAGTTTCCTTAAAATTGCTTCAGATTTTAATGTTTCCCATATTTTTATACCCTTCACCACTACTGTGGTACAGGGTATAATAAGTTTGTGCATTTGTATGTAACGCCAATAAATAGTGGTCATAGATCCATCTTTTAGTATACCGATCGGCTTAGAATTAAATTCTGAGTCGATTTAGCGATGTCCGTCTGTCTGTCTGTCTGTCTGTCCGTTCGTCCGTCTGTCTGTATATGTAATTTTGTGCACAAAGTACAGCTCGCAGTTTAAGTCCGATCGTCCTCAAATTTGGCATAGGGCCGTTTCTTGGGACAGAGACAATCGCTATTAGTTTTGGAAAAAATCGGTTCAGATTTAGATATAGCTCCCATATATATCTTTCGTCCGATTTAGACTCATATGACCACAGAGGCCAAAGTTTACTACCGATCTTCGTGAAATTTTGCACAGAAGGTAGAATTTACAGTCTACCAATTTGATTGAAATCGGTTCAAACTTAGATATAGCTCCAATATATATCTTTCGTCCGATTTGAACTTATATGGCCTCAAAATCCAGGGTTTTGCCCTGATTTGCTTCAAATTTCGCACTAGGAGTACGTTTAGTAGTATCGGTAATTGTGCCAAATTTGGTTGAAATCGGTTCAGATTTAGATATGGCTCCCATATATATCTTCCGTCCGATTTGCACTCATATGACCAGGGGGGGCCAAAGTTATAGTCCCATTTACGTGAAATTTCGCATAGATAGCAGAATTATTATTCTAACTATACATGTCAAATTTAGTCAAAATCGGTTCAGATTATATATACGTACACCAGAGTTGGGGAAATATGGTAGACTGTTGCACATTTGAGACCCATTTTCAATGGAAGTTTCCTCCAATTAACTGGACAGCGTTAGCCGATTTAAATTTTAATTCTAGAGATTTTGTAAAAGTAAAAAAATTGTCTCCTTTATATAGCTTCCAGCAAATGTGAAGTAGTTGAGATGGTAACACAAATTTTGGCCTACATAGGGGTGGAGGGTATAATATAGTCGGCCCCGCCCGACTTTAGACTTTACTTACTTGTTTTTTACTAACATTGTGTTCCACCCTAGTGTATTAGCCGACTTAAATTTTGAGTCTATAGATTTTGTAGAAGTCTGTCAAATTCTGTCTAGATCGAGTGATATTTAAATGTATGTATTTGGGACAAACCTTTATATATAGCCCCAAACACATTTGACGGATGTGATATAGTATCGAAAATTTAGATCTACAAAGTGGTGCAGGGTATAATATAGTCGGCCCCGCCCGACTTTAGACTTTCCTTACTTGTTTTATTTTGGCTTTAATTTGTTTTTTTCCTTTGTTCTCTTGATGAAACACCAAATATTGAAAAAACATATAAAATTCTATACTTCCACACTTTTTTTGTAACGCAAATTGATTTGTACAGCAATTCTCGTTTTCAAAAAAACAAGTATATACGGCCGTAAGTTCGGCCAGGCCGAATCTTATGTACCCTCCACCATGGATTGCATAGAAACTTGTACTAAAGACTGTCATCCACAATCGAATTACTTGGGTTGCGGTAACACTTGCCGATGGCAAGGCATCTTAAAACTTCTTAACACCGTCTTCTCAATTGTAAGATAGTCCATACGGGGTATATATTAAACAAAAAAAGGCCGATTAAATACGTATATAATTCAGTTTGACAATATTTTCTGTGGTAATACAATTTTGACAAAATTTTCTATAGAAATAAAATTTTGAAAAAATTTTCAATAGAAATAAACTTTTTACAAACTTTTCTACAGCAATAAAATTTTAACAAAATTTTCTATAGAAACAAAATTTTGATAAAATTTTCTATAGAAATAAAATCTTAAAACCAAATTTCAGCCGGATCGGATGAAATTTGCATCACTTAGAAGTTCCGCAAGCCAAATCTGGGATCGGTTTATATGGGGACTATATATAATTATGGACCGATGTGGACCAATTTTTGCATGGTTGTTAAAGATCATATGCTGACACCATTCACCAAATTTCAGCCGGATCGGATGAAATTTGCTAATCTTAGAGGCTCCGCAAGCCAAATCTGGGGATCGGTTTATATGGGGGCTATATACAATTATCGATCGATGTGGATCAATTTTTGCATGGTCATTACCATATACTATATATTAACACCATATACTAACACCATGTACCAAATTTCAGCCGGATCGGATGAAATTTTCTTCTCTTAGAGACTCCGTAAGCCAAATCGGGGGATCGGTTTATATGGGGGCTATATCTAATTATTGACCGATGTGGACCAATTTATGCATAGGTGTTAGAGACTGCTGACACCATTCACCAAATTTCAGCCGGATCAGATGAAATTTTCTGCTCTTAGGGTCTCCGTAAGCCAAATCGGGAGATCGATTTATATGGGGGCTATATCTAATTATTGACCGATGTGGACCAATTTATGCATAGCTGTTAGAGACCATATACTTACACCATGTACCAAATTTCAGCCGGATCGGATAAAATTTGCTTCTCTTAAAGGCTCCGCGAGCCAAATCGGAGGATCGGTTTATATGGGGGCTATATACAATTATGGATCGATGTGGACCAATTTTTGCATGGTCATTACCATATACTATATATTAACACCATATACTAACACCATGTACCAAATTTCAGCCGGATCGGATGAAATTTTCTTCTCTTAGAGACTCCGTAAGCCAAATCGGGGGATCGGTTTATATGGGGGCTATATCTAATTATTGACCGATGTGGACCAATTTATGCATAGCTGTTAGAGACTGCTGACACCATTCACCAAATTTCAGCCGGATCAGATGAAATTTTCTGCTCTTAGGGTCTCCGTAAGCCAAATCGGGAGATCGATTTATATGGGGGCTATATCTAATTATTGACCGATGTGGACCAATTTATGCATAGCTGTTAGAGACCATATACTTACACCATGTACCAAATTCCAGCCGGATCGGATAAAATTTGCTTCTCTTAAAGGCTCCGCGAGCCAAATCGGAGGATCGGTTTATATGGGGGCTATATATAATTATGGACCGATGTGGACCAATTTTTGCATGGTCATTAGAGACCATATACTAACACCGTGTACTAAATTTCAGCCAGATCTCTTTGATGCTCCGCAAGCGAAATTTGGCGGTCCGTTTATATGGGGGTTATACGTAAAAGTGGACCGATATGACCCATTTGCAATACCATCCGACCTACATCAATAAAAACTACTTGTGCCAAATTTGAAGTCGATAGCTTGTTTTGTTCGGAAGTTAGCGTGATTTCAACAGACGGACGGACGGACGGACATGCTTAGATCGACTCAGAATTTCACCACGACCCAGAATATATATACTTTATGGTGTCTTAGAGCAATATTTCGATGTGTTACAAATGGAATGACAAAGTTAATATACCACCATCCTATGGTGGAGGGTATAAAAAATATGAGTGAGTCACTTGCCTGCGCAATTGAGTGCAATGACTGCGTACTGCAAATAAACAAAAACATTGTGAATTATTAAAAGACGTCTATACCTTCCTTGGTATATGATACAACCTTATTATTATACAATATCATATCACCATCTGCTATCAATATGAATAACATAAATTTTTTTGCAATATTTCTTGTTTTACAGAATGGCCAAGGTATGATTACCATATTTTTATCAATTATTGTGGCATTTTTTGCATGTCTACTGATCGAGTATCCTCTTGGCCAACTAATTGATGCATTAATGATAAATCTAAAGCAAATGCCAAGAAATGAGAATGCCACAACAATTAAAATAGCCAAGAAATATGATACAAAAAAACAGGAAGACGGGAACTGGGGTCCTAACTCTTTTCTCGAAATCAAACTCAAGCCACACTAGTACAGGTTGCCGCAAGCAAGCAGGTAATTGCTTATTTGGTCAATATCTTTATTTCATGTATTTAATCAATATATCTTCATTTACTTCCGGTATCAACTGCGAAAACAAATGATAATTTCTTATTATCACAATGTCTTAAAATTTGGATTACATTATTTTTTCTTATTTTCTCCATTTCATGTGCTTGAAATACGAAGCATTTCTCTGATATACAGTATTTTTCCTTGTCCAAAAGTCGACAAATTTTTCAAAGAAGTTGTGGCATCTGCTCACAATTTACTCTAAGAACATTATTCATAAAGGCACATCAGATTTTAATAACAATGAAAAGTTTAACTTAAAATTAACAAAAAGTTTAACTTAAAATTAACAAAACCAATTATTATTAACTATAGGAATTGCCAGAACGAACTTGCTATCCGCTTTCACGTTCATTTTTCGTAAAAAATATTTTCGCATACAAAAAAATCTTTAGTAAATTGTGCTTATTTTTTACTAGTAGTTTTAGTAGTTTTATAGTATGACAAGAGAATTTTTAACTATCAGTTTTTAAAGAAATTTCCTTCGTATTGTGTAGGCCATGAACTAAACGATTGCTACTTAAAATTTGTAAAATTTCCTTTCGTGTAGTTAATTTTCGTTGAAGATACGAAAAATTAACTAATATTTGGGAAAATTCTTGTAATAAATTATTGTAAAAATCTTCTTGAATTTACGAGACACTTTTATTGTGTGTACTGGATGTACACATCTGGTTTTATGATTAAATTCGTATTGATCATCTAACGAAACAGTAGACCTAAATATTAATAATATTAATAATTCTAAAATATTTTTTTAAATAAATTTTAACTATTTTTCCATTTTCAGATTTGCGAAAGGAACAAAAGAAAATTCAATAACATGGGAAAAATCAAATATATGATGAATACCTATATTTAGTATTTAAGTGCGACGTTGTTAAATGTTGTTAAATAAAATGGCTCGAATTGTTAATTGTATATTAATTTCGATTTTTATATGCAATTTTTTCCACACTCCACACAGAAAAAAATTCCGTAGTTAAACTAACGCTAAATTTTACTTATTTTTATTGGAAAAAATGTATTTGCTTGTAGTTAAATTTTATTGTATTTATCGAAATTTTCCACAGCATAATGAAATCTTACTTTTTTATACCCTAAACAACATAGTGGTCAGGGTATAATAAGTTTGATCGGCCAAACAATGTGCCTACCAGAAATATTCATTTTAGACCCAATAAAATATATACCGATCGACTCAGAATCACCTCATGAGTCGATCTAGCGCTTGGTGTCCGTCCGTCCGTCTGTCTTTGTATTTGTTGTTCACAGTATTCCGGTCGCAATTATTAACCGATTTGGATGAAATTTGGTACAGGGTGTTTTTTGGGCACAAGGACGAACGCTATTGAATTTGGAAGAAATCGGATCAAATTTAGATATAGCTCCCATATATATGTATAGCCCGATTTCGACAAATGGCTTTTTTACAAACCGATCGTCATCAAATTTTGCACATAGTAAACTTTTTCATCACTCTTTAAGTCTGCAAAATTTCATCGAAATCGGTTCAGATTTAGATATAGCTCCCATATATATGTATCGCCCGATTTTCACAAATTTGGCCATAAAAACCTTATTTATTAAGCGATCTTACTCAAACTTGGCTTACTCTAATCGTTTATGTTACTGACAATATGTGCCAAAAATAATCGAAATCTGGCAATAATGCTCAGGGGGAGCCCTGAGTCGATATAACCATGTCCGTCTGTCCGTCCGCCCGTCTGTCTGTGAACACATTTTTTTGATCAAAGTCTAGGTCGCAATTTAAGTCCAATCGCCTTCAAATTTGGGACATGTTCCTAATTTGGGTCAGAATATAACCCTATTGATTTTGGAAGAAATCGGTTCAGATTTAGATATAGCTCCCATATATATCTTTCGCCCGATATGGACTTATATGCCACCAGAAGCCAGATTTTTGGCCGAATTTGGTTGGAATTTTGCACTAGGAGTACAATTAGTCGTATAGTCAAGTGTGCAAAATTTGATTGAAATCGGTTCACATTTAGATATAGCTCCCATATATATATATATATATATATATATATATATATATATATATATATATATATATATATATATATATATATATATATATATATATATATATATATATAATATATATATATATATATATATATATATATATATATATATATATATATATATATATATATATATATATATATATATATATATATATATATATATATATATATATATATCTTTCGCCCGATATGGACTAATATGGTCCTAAAAGCCAGAGTATTGGCCCAATTTGGTTGAAATTTTGCACAGGGAGTAGATTTAGCATTGTAGCTATGCGTGCCAAATTTATTTGAAATCAATTCAGATTTAGATATAGCTCCCATATATATCTTTCGCCGATATGCACTTATATGGACCCAGAAGCAAGAGTTTTATCCCGATTAGCTTGAAATTTTGCACAAGGAGTACAATTGGTAGTATAGTTATGCGTGCCAAATTCGATTGAAAGCGGTTCAGATTTAGATATAGCTTTTATATATATATATATATACATATATATATATATATATATATATATATATATATATATATATATATATATATATATATATATATATATATATATATATATATATATATATATATATATATATATATATATATATATATATATATATATATATATATATATATATATATATATATATATATATATATATATATATATATATATATATATATATATATATATATATATATATATATATATATATATATATATATATATATATATATATATATATATATATATATATATATATACATATATATATATATAACTATATA